>NW_007731069.1:18962-21733 GCF_000696425.1 Galeopterus variegatus | reverse complement strand
CCCCCCCGGTTTTTTTTTTTGTGTGTGTATGTGGGTGAATTAATTTGTTTGTTTTTTTTTTCATTGAGCATTTTAAATACGATATGCCATTGCTTTTAGGTTTCCATTGTTACTACCGTGTGTGCTGTTAGCCCACTAATATTTTCTTATATGCAGTCTGCATTGAGCATTTTAAATACGATATGCCATTGCTTTTTGGTTTCCATTGTTACTACCGTGTGTGCTGTTAGCCCACTAATATTTTCTTATATGCAGTCTGTCTTTCATGATCTTTTCTTCAGGTTTCTGTATTTCTACTACTGAAGTTTTACTTCAATGTGCCTAGGTGTGCATTTATTTTTTAATTGTCTTCTCTATGTATGTCATGATTCCCGTATCTATAGATTTCTGACTTTTGTTGATGTCGAAATATTTTCATTCATTATCTCATCTAATGTTATATCTTATCCATCTGTTCTATTCTCTGGCAAGGATTTTTAATGCTTAAACTCATTTTATAGTTTTATTTTTTTTTTCTTTGGGTAATTTCATCAGATATATTTTTCAGCTTACTAATTATTTTTTTATCTGTATCTAATCTGTTATTTAACTCATTCATTAAGATTTTTATTTCAAGAGTTACATTCATTACTGGAAGTTTATACTTTTGTTTTTCAAAGTTCTGGTAATTTGAACGTATCAATATTTTTTCGTTAACAGATATTTTTTAATGTTTCTCAGACCTGAGCAACTTAATAGGCTATAAGTACATATTGGTGAGTGAAACAGATCTTTACCTGTAGCTAACAGTCTAATGATAGAATAATGACAATTAGAAGGAAAACAAATAAACACATAAATAATTTGGTTTAGAGTTTTAAAACTGCTTAAAGATTATAAATATGATGCCAAAAATGTGTAGTAAAAAGGTTAATACTGGACAATTCCCTAGAATTATCTCCAAAATTTTTACCTGTTTTTCAGACTTGTTAAGTGATATTTGGATCACTATTCTTAACAGAGTTCTGCAGCATTACAAATTTGTCCATAGCTTCATATTATCATTTCAGTTTTTATATTGTTATTATCAATGTACATGCCTATCTTTCCTTTGGTTAACAGAGCCAATGTCAGTAAATATTTGAGGTTGTGTAAATGCATTTATTTTACGATCTATATATACTTCCTAAGCATTTTTAGAATATTTTTTCATTTTCAAGCATTAGAAAAATGCACATTCAGATTGTGTATTAATTTCTGTTGCTTATAACAGAATACCTGAAAGTGGGTAATTTATGAAGAAATTTATTTCTTGCAGTTTTGGAGGCTGGGAAGTCCAAAGTCCAGGGAATATATCTGGTGAGGGCCTTCTTGGTGGTGGCTCTCTACAGCAACTCAGGGTATCACATGGTGAGAATGGGCTGAGCAAGAGAGCTCATCTGCTCACTTACTCTCCTTATAAAGCCATCAGAACCACACTCATGAATGCTCATTAAATCATCAGCCCATTACTCCATGGATGGATCAGTCCACTCACCAGGGCAAGGTCCTCATAATCTAATCACTTCTTAAAGACCCCACCTTTCAAATACTGTAAATTGGATTTCTCATACTCTTAATACTGTTACAATGGGTATTAAATTTGAAATACATGAATATTGGGGGACATATTTGACCTATAGCAGGCTGTGTGTCTAGAACATATTTTCTAGCTCTATAATTTTACATTGCTGATTCTTTTGTTGNGGCTGTGTGTCTAGAACATATTTTCTAGCTCTATAATTTTACATTGCTGATTCTTTTGTTGTCTTTGTATTCTCATCAGTGAAAATGGGTAGATAACTCCCTCTCAGAATTTCTTTAAAGAATAAATTGAAGATACATAGATAGATCAATAGATAGAGCTCAATAATTTACTTCAAATCTCATTCTCTCTGTGAGGTAGCTAAGTATTATGGTTTGGATTATGAGCTCTAGGGTTAAACTAGTTAGGAATTTCATCTCTGCCATGTATTAACTGTGTGATATTAGGCAAGTTCCTAAACTTCTCTGTGCTTCTGTTCCTCATATGTAAAATAAGGATAGTAATAGTGTATTCATTATAGGATTCTTTTGAATGTTAAATGAGTTAATCTTTAATAAGGTACTTAAAATAGCATCAGGCATTTAATAAGCAATATGTAAATGTAGATAATAATATCATTGTAGTAATTATCTATACGTGTAATTTATGTTTATTTGTTGATCATTGTAAGTCATCCATCAGTGCTTCTAACTTCTTAAAATAGTCTTCAGATTTAATAGTCTTTAGACAAAATTTACTAAAAATTACTCTTGTCTGTAATTTTAATAATTATCATCAGAAAATTATATTGTGGTTATAATATGGAATCAGGTAGAATTATATTTGTTGTCTTTTGTTTACATAGTGAAATAAGTAATATTCTTCTTGCTTTATCCTATAACATCCTTAATAACATCATCCCCCCACCAGAGTGATCAGTTCAGTGTGATTCATTTTTCACAGCAGTTACAGTTCTGATGGTTTTATGTACTGTGGCAATTTTTATTCTTCTCATAACATCTCATAACAACTCCCTAATGATAGTCTTCTTAGTCTCCTTGGGTTTGAATGTTTCATGAAGGAATATTTGTGGCAACTGTGAATCTCTCTCTTCAGCCTCCCTGGTCTTGTCGCTTTTAGTTCTACCATATTAAACACAATTTTATGGTGTTTTACATTCACTTCTATTTCAACACAAATTATTTCTAATTCTCTGACAAATATTACT
>NW_007731069.1:10993-17249 GCF_000696425.1 Galeopterus variegatus | reverse complement strand
AAAACTCAAGTTCAGGATTGGTCCCCAAAGAGATGTTGCCTCACAGAGATTATTCTAAAAAATGTTAAGGTGGGAGATGGAGGAAAAAATTAAGGCAGTTTATAAGAAGCATTATTGACACATGTCCTAAATTTAAAAAAATGATATCAAAGATGAAAAAAATCAGTTAGCTGAAGTAATTAAGAGCTTAAAAATAATAATAATAAAAGTAAATAGGTATGAATACCTTTAGAGTATTAACAAATGCTAGGGGCAAATTTATGGTTTAAATGATTAGAGCAGCTGAATTTCTCTTTATGCTGAATGAACAAATCTATTATGAGCAAAGAAGATAAGAGTTAGTTTATAATTTCAGTGGGAAAAAAGGCCAATCAAAACTTAATTGGATCCATTTAGAAGAAAAAAGATAAACAATGCACTAAAAAGGCAGTAGTAATTAAGAAGGCATTTAAGGATTAATACAATATACTCTAATATTGTATGTCTCAGGGTAACCACATCAGACCTAATTTAGATTTTGAAGACTGCAATTAGCAAAAATTTCCACTAATAAGCAAATTCCTTTGAAATTTTTTATTTCTGGAGAGGAAATGTGAAATCTTGCTAAAGACCATTCAGGAAATAAATTGTTGGGTCCAGATGGTTATTCAATAGTGTTGCATAAGGAAAAAATGACAGTAAAATTTATTTCCTTTTATCAGTGTGCTTATAGTTCCATTCAGGAAATAAATTGTTGGGTCCAGATGGTTATTCAATAGTGTTGCATAAGGAAAAAAATGACAGTAAAATTTATTTCCTTTTATCAGTGTGCTTATAGTCGGTTCTTGTTCTAAGAGCTTCTTCCACTTTTCGTGAATGAGAACTGAAGTTTTATTACTCAAAAGATACATGACAAATAGCTTTGACAGAGCAAACCATCATTTGAGTTTGGGATGGGTCTATGATTCTAGCTGTGATTTTGAACTTGAAAATATACAATAATCTGCCCATTTTCACAAGAATTTTGTTTCACTGCAGGTTGTTCCAGTAAAATATGCAGGCCATAAATCTTATTTAGAAATATTTTCAAGTGCCTCATTGCTAAGATAATGTCTTGCAAAGTGGGATTCCCCAGACCACTTGCAGCAAAGTCATCCAGGATGCTTGATAAAATGCAGATTACCACTTCCTCCTCCCACCCCAAAGACCTCTGAATAAATATTTTTGGACATCAACCTGGAAAACTGCATTTTTATAAGCACCGCAAAAGATTCAGAAGCACACTAATGCTTGACAACCAGTTCTCTAAGCATTTGCTAGGATTTGTCAGCTACTCCAAACTGGCTGATTGGCTGCTAGGTGATTTGCCCTTTGCTGTCAGTACTTGTATCACCTCTGAAAATCCCTGGACTATTAAATGAACTTGCTTTTTGAGATAGAGCCAATTTCTAAGGAGTAGAGAATAATGCTGCTATGTATAATTAGAATAATAATTTATTACATTTTTTACTGCTGTATAATTTATGAAATGCATTGGACATACACTGTCTCATGACATTCAGTGAAACCAGTGAATGATGGAAAGACAGTTTCACTGGCTCTGGTCAGTACTTATTAAGACACTGTTAAGCACTATAAGAAAAGTAAAATGTCTAATCAGAAAGTAAGGATAAGAGAGGTTAATTACAAATTTGATAATCTGGAAGGCTTGGGAAAGAATAGAATTTGAGTAAGGTATGAAACTATTTGGAGTTTTGATAGAGGTGGAGGTTGTTGCAAGAAGTATCAGCATAAGCAAACAGCATGGACATTGGAGAAGGTGAGTTGGGGCTCTCCACCATGAGTAATGAGTTATGAAGCAAGTGGAAGAAAAGGGAGTGGAGGATAAAGCTATAAAGGAATCAGATTTTGTAGTAATCTTGAGGATGAGACTAAGGAATTTGTGTCCATTGAGTTTGTCCTTTGTGGATAACTAGGAAGTATGTTTAAAGGGAAATGATGGGTTTAATCCATTTTTAATAATGTTGAAAAACTAGCAGTAGGTCAAACGACCCCTGCCCAGGTAATTCATATGCAGTGATGTATCCATCAAAAGGGAAGGGAAGTATTAAGAAAAAAAAAAAAAATGGAAGAGGAATCTGATACTGGTCCTAAAATTCTACTTAGATTATTCTGGTAGATTATACAACATTAACTCAACCACCTCTTAGTTTCATAATCACTCTGCATGGCATTCATTGAAGTGGAAAGAGAAACTAGATGTGGGGATGACGGACTACAACAGCAGTATAGTTGAGAGAAAATAAAGGCCTCAGGTAGAACAGTAGAAGCGAAATAAAGACACAGAGATTGAATCAACAAAATTGTCAACTGAATAAATGCAAGGTCAAAAACATTAGATACATGCTATTGTTATCAATTTTGTTAATGTTTTTAATTTTGTCATTATTTTTTGTAAAATTGATCTGTGTGTACCTTTTAAATGCAAAGAAAAAAGTAAAAGCCACATAAACTCTCACCAGAGATAACATCCTAGAAGGCGAATATTCTTCTTATGAAAGACAGACAAATTATACAAGTTGCACAATGAGATCATTATTTATATTTGCTGCAACGCACCAGAGACATCTTCACATGTTGACAGACCTAGGTCTGAATGCTTGTTCCATCCAGTATCTGAGGCACTCTGAGTAAGATATTTTTCTTCATAGAACCTCAGTTTCCTCAGCTGAATAGTTAGAATCTCACATATATCAGAAGACCAGAAACCCAGAACATGGTAAGAATCATTATAAATGTTACTTTTCTTTCTTCCATGTTCTGTCACAGTGAGCATTTCATATTTGTTTTGATATTAAATTAAAAATGTTCTACTCTGATGCAATCTCTTTCAGCAACTATTTTTAAGTGTATACAGCTCAAACAACAGATTGAATAGAAACATTAATAAATACTGTACAGGCATGCCTCATTTCTAAACCCATCAATTATTTATGATTTTTAAATAACCCATTCTAATGCTTTTATCCATTGCTGGAAAGTTGGCTATTCAACTTTTTGAGTCAGAACACTATTTTATGTAGCTGGTATTTTCTGAATAATTATTCCTTCTCTCTCTGTCTCTGTCTCTCTCCCCTCACACACTCTCACACACAATACTCTTCCTTGTGTATCACTCTGCTTAAAATAAACAAATATACACACACTAAAAGAAGAATGACAATGTTTTGTTACTTGCTCATGCATAAGAATATGAGTTTAAGTTAATCAAAATAAATTTAATTTTAAAATACAATGTTTTGTACAAAAGAGTGATGGTGAAAACTTTTTTTTGTGCTTACACAGCTCTAATATGTCTAGTTTCAGTAAACTAAATGCTACTTCTTCAGAAAAGCTTTCAGGGATAGAAGGTTTCTCATTAACATACAACAAAGGTAGAAGGTACTCGTTCACTGATTTTTAATCAGTTTATGATATGGACTGCAAGGCTCCTTCAAAAGGAGATTCTGCTTGACTAATAATACATTAGCAGTAATCCAGTGATCTGTCCATGCATTAAGAATACAATTTATTCTTCTACTGATCAATTCCTTTCCTAGTAAAATGAATTGTCTAACTTTTGATGGAACTGTCCAACAAAAGAGCTTTGTGGATGAAATTGACAGACCTTACAGGGTTCAGATTAGTTTGAATGCTTAAATTAGAAATCTTTGTATTAGGATTAAAATGGAAAAAGAGCTGATCTAATTGCTTGTCCAAGCAGATATGTCAAATCTGGCTTCTTATGAGCATTGAATCCCATCATAGTTCATAAACGTAGTTAATATATGAGAAGAGAAGTGATTCTTAACAAAGGCTGAAGCATTATTAGAATTAGATCCTCCTGACTGTATCCTTTAGAAAAACATTCCTACTTTCCTGTATTTTTATATTAAAAGTTATGTTTTCATAGAAATTTTTAAGCTCCTAGATGGTTACCACTATCAGTAATAATTACTGAATGTATGATGGTTAGGACACACTTCTTTTTTCAATTTATTTATTTATTTTTTAATTGCAGTTATAAATGCAGGCTGTGTAAGGGACTCTTTAAGAATAATTAATAGCTTTTCTTATCCCTAGAGATGTTATTTGCTCTTTTTACACAGTTGTGTACATAAACATATGTTTCTATACATAAATACAGATACAGTCTACTTATAACGTAAGTTATTAGTTAACGTAATCCAAAGTCACTTAAACAAAAGCTCTCTTTCACTGACATACATGATATAGCATGTGTAAAGGAAGAATTTTTGTGTAAAAGATTTTCTAAAATTTTATTTCAAAAATTACCCAAACCCAGCCACAATACTAGTATGCTAGTAACAAAATTAATTTTTCAGGTAAAACTTTGCTTTTGATATCCAAAGTATGAATTCAATCAGCTGTTACAGCTGTTAATCAACACCGTTAGAAGAAAATGCTAAATATGTATCACTTAATACTTAACAGCTCTGTGAAACATCATTATTATGTAACTTCACCAATGAAAAAATTAAAGATCAAATTCAGGTCTAAGTGATCATTTTGATATGAAAGAGGAAGACAAAAGAGAAATGTCAGCTATGATGCCCATGTTTTTGACTTTAACAAACAAGTTTGATAGTGACATTATTTACTAATATGGGAGAGATTCAAGCAGAAATTTGTTAGTGTTAGAATTATTGTTCAGTTTGGCTTATGTTTGAGCTGCCTATGAGAAGAGACATACATTTAACTGAATTATTTTTTTTCTATCAATCTGAGCTGAATTTCTATCTAAAAACTGTCTTGCTGAAATTCTGTAGTAACTTTTTTTTAACTTACATCGAATAATATATTTCTTTACTAGGTATTACTATGAAATTAAGCTTTTTGATTTAGCAATCTGATATAGAGGTATTTATAATGGTCATATTTTATTTCTATACATTATTCAGAATAATTATCTACTCCTGTTTAAAAATAAGTATATCCTTTCCATGATATTGCTGAGTAGTGCAGAGATGAAAAGAGAGGTGGACTAATGATATCAACACCCTTCAACATTTAATTTCAATTTTGAGACTTTGATTTTCATAATATCTTTAGTTGTTATTTCTGAATGCATGTGTAAGCACACACATGCAAGCTCGTGTTTTTCAATATCAAATGAAATTTCAATATTTTTATATAACTCTAAATGAGATAGGAATCACAAAATGTGAGTTTATGTACAAAATAATATTTAAATAAACTCATAAGTAGAAAAAGTAAATCCAAACGATGCTTCCACTAAACTGGATAAGATTTATTGATCTTATGATAAGACCTGCAGTGGAAACAAACAACTAAAAGTCTTTGCTCTCAGGCCCTCTGCAGTCTATGAAGGGTTAAAATGAGCACAGAGTAATGAAACAAGGTAGAATATGATGAGCATCGTGCAAAAGGCACCAAGATCCTAGTGGTTTCAATGCCTTGTAAGAATCTCCCCCATGAATTAATTTATGCAATTCTAAAAAGAGACAGATATTCAGTACATATTTGTGGTTCTCATTTTTGGACATTTTACTTTGTCTTTCAGAAACTTTACTTTATATTAAGCATAGTTTCCCTACATATAGAATCTATTAAAGTGATGATTGAAAATATTTTTCCAGCCTTTTCATTTTAATACTATTCAGATGTCTCAACAGGAATAAAGCACGATTGCTTCATACAATATAAAATAATAAGGAATACCATAGCAAAGCTCAGTTTCCATATCCTTGCTGATGGTTTTCTCTATATGATATTGCTTATTTATGGCACAGAATGTGTTCTCTTAAGGAGAAGCCTGTTGGTGTTGTAGCAGTTATGTGGTGCAAATAAAATGGTCATGATCACATTCCTTCAGGAAACGCAACTGCAGTTTTCCAATTTAACTACCTAAGGTATATTTTTGAACAATTTTCTTTTTCTGCTACCCATGTCACTCTCATAATAATAAGATAACAGTGTGGTTACAACAGTCCATAGTAGGAGGTTCAATAATGATATATGTAAATACTGGAACTGAGGCCTTCGCCTTCCCAGCCTCTCAAGGTATTTTATAACGATATGAAGTATTAAGAATGATACATTTCTTTACTCTCAATTAGAAGAATGCTATCTTGTAATTTCTTATGTTGAAGGGGACTATTTGACTACTTTTGTAAGGTTGGGCATTGATATACTTTAAATTGTTTCAAGAATAATAGATATATATGTGTTCTGTGTATATGTGTGTATACGTGTA
>NW_007731069.1:0-10518 GCF_000696425.1 Galeopterus variegatus | reverse complement strand
TCTTATGTTGAAGGGGACTATTTGACTACTTTTGTAAGGTTGGGCATTGATATACTTTAAATCGTTTCAAGAATAATAGATATATATGTGTTCTGTGTATATGTGTGTATACGTGTATGTGTGTGTGTGTGTGTGTGTGTGTGTGTGTGTGTAGCTAATTAAGCTTAAAAAGTCTAAAATCTGTAAAGAACTTGAGAGTTTGGATAGTTAAATTCACCATTGCACCAGAAAAGTGCTTGCCTCAAAATAACTTAGCTGTTTGATATGCGGGCTGAAGCAAACATTCAGATATCCTGGTTCCGCAGGGTGTTCTTCCATCCTTCTTTCTTTCCCTTCTTCTTCCCTCCCTTTCTTTCTCATTTCTTTAATTAAGAGGTAAATAATATCGTATCACTCTGCTTCCCCAAACCCTATTGTATGCCTAGTGCTATTTGCAAGTACCCGGATGAACAGTGGAAACTGTTAGACATATTTTCCTTGTCTTCATGGAGTTTGCAGCGCTGGAAAGACAAATATAAACAAATAAATCCATATATAAGTAATCTGTGTAGGTAGAATAAGTCATAAATATTCTACACTATTTAATGATGTCATAGTTTGGTATAATTGTTAAATAGTAGCCATTATGTGTCCATAGAAAATAAAGTTGCTTCTAGGTTGAAACATTCAGAAAATGTGATTTGAAAACATTTGAACAAGAGTGAGATGAGCAAATACGGTTAGTTTATCATATTTTAAAATATACACTTAGTTTAATTCATTTGAAGTACTGGTTGTTAAAATATTACCTTTTAGTAACCGTCCAGTATTTTTACATAATTAGTTTAAAATATTTATGTAAAATAGGCTCTATAATTAGAAAATAGTACGTAGAGAAGTGAGGAGGGAACACGTGAACCTTGATTCTTTATAAAACACCCAAATAGCCTCTTATCGAAAATATATAGCATGCATTTTATATTAAATGTAGGCCCCCACATACAGGGAACTTATTTAATACATTAGTGCTTGGCCTTTTATTTCTAAAGTAGGAAGCCTCATTTCTTTGTGGTAAGTTATGTGGTGATTCATTAGTAACAAAAGTGGATGCTTAGATAATTTCCTGAATAAAACGTTATTTCCCTATGAAATTTCCCTGAAGTCTTTACAATTCTCAGTTGCTGAAAGTCACAGTTTAAACATGACACTTACAATGACAAGGTAATGAATCTCGGCTCTGGTAAAAGCAGAGCTTTCCAGTGATTCAGGCTCTGAGTATAATGGGAACGAGGTAAAGAATTTATGGGGTTATTTGAGTTGTTCCAAGATTGTTAGTTTTCTACGCATAATCAGTGTGTATGTTGGAATAAGAGCAAAAGAAAGCACTAGAAATCAGTTGGTTGGTGATATACATGGATATATGAATCCCAAGAACGTGTGAATTTCTTCAAGGTCCTATCCTGATAATGTGATTATCATCTCCCAGATAAACCAAGAAATTACATTTTCAAAAAAACTTACATAAATGACCTTATCAGGGCAACTATCAGTTTCTGAAAACACATAATATGTATAGAGTTACATATTCACTTTGGTTTCTTTTTCTTACATCCCACATCCTACATCCCAACCTACATCTATTTCTTGAGCAATAGTTCACTAAACTATATTCAAGGTCCCACCATTCGTTCTTTCAAAGGAATGAAGGAGAGAGAGAAAGAAAAGACCACAACAGTATGTTCATCTTTCAGAAGGAGAGAACAAACTTAAGGATACTAGAAATGGGGGGGAGGGAGGAAGGGGGTTTGGGAAGTGATAGGTCAAGCAAAGGGCCTAAAGAAATATCACGATTTGTAAGAATGAATATGCTGATAATAAATTTTAAAAATTAAAAAGAGAAAGATTCCATCATTCCCACCATCTCTAATAGTCATGGACCCAGGACACCATCATCCAGTATTTGGATACTGAAATGACCCTTTTGCCTGTTCTCTTGCTTGCACCCTTGCCTGACTGCAGTCTGTTCTTCACAGGGACAGATGACTCTGTTAAAATTTAAATCACACCATGTCACTCCTCTACTCTAAACTCTCCAGTAGCTTCCCATCTTACTTAAAATAAAACCCAACATATTTATGATCTTGTGTCTAGGTATTTCTATAATATGTCAGCTGTTATTTTCCTTTTGACTAGTTATGAATTACATGAAAATTTTTGAAGTGCAAAAATATTGTCGTTAGCACATAACCATTAGGCCAACAGCTCTACAAACAAATGAAAGGCAAATACACATTTATGCTGTCAAATGAAATATGTTAAAAATAAATAAACATTTTGGGCCAGATTCTTTCATTGCCTTGTATATTTCAATTTGGTTAGATAGGTATGTTCAGAAGAGTGATAAATTCATAGAGCTACTTAAGGTCTGTTTAGCAACTTTTTGCTTCGGTGTTATAAGTGATATTTTTTGACTATGTGTCATCCAAGAGAAATTCATTTATAGTTAAGGAGAGAGTAATACAGGTAATCAGAGACCCTGGCTTTACAAGAGAGATTATAAAATTGTTTTCTCAACTTGAAAACTTATTTCAGTTGTTCTCAAATCTGAAGGAAGCAGAATAGGTTATTCCTATTTTTTTCTTTTGCTTTTAATTGATTAAGTCAGTCATAATTTTAGTGGTTCTGAGTATAACTACAAAATATTCATTTGCTTGTGATAAAAAGGCATTTGTTTGCTTGTGATCAAATCACCTTTCAGGGATGCACATGACAAGGATCACTAGTAATAATTTTTTTCCATTATGACTTAAGTGACTACACATCTTACATCCCAAGCACAACACACATACGTGACTTCTTATTATGGTTTTTTTTTTTTTTTTGATAGCTGAAGCACTAACTGTTATTACTGGAAAAACAGAGTGTTTTATATACCATTAACTGCAAAAAGTCTCTGTAAGAGTGGTTTTCAACCTCAAAATTACCCTGGGGATCCTTAAAATACTAATGTCTGGGTCCCATGCCCAGATTTAGTTGGTCTAAAGTATTACCTGGTAATTGGGATCTTCAGAAACCTCCAGTTTATTGTGTAGCAAAGGTTAAGGGCCACTATTCTACAAGTTCACATTGCAAATATTGAAGCTTATATCTTGGTTGAATTTTTCTATCTCAAATGTTCAGATAGAGAATTAGAAGGGTTTCAGGACAAATGCTTTTGGAAACAACCCTTGCAGAATGATTTGACTCTTTAAACTATGCATATCTAAAACCTTGATGGACAATTTAAACTAATTAAATAAAAACATATGAAGCATTGTACAATATTCAAACTCACTTGTAGCTAATGAGTCACAAGCTGAATATCAATTGGCTTATGGTTTGGTGATCAATTTAACACAAAAGAAAATATTTTTAAGTAACCTGCTATGCTATCTTAGGTTTTTTCTTTCAGATCCCATCTTTCCTAAATCCCATCAAGCTTTCAGAGAAAGTAATGACAACCACAACCACATAGCAGAATGTTTTCATAGTTCATGTCCTACCTCTTTCTAATATAGTTGCTTTCTAACTCTTGAGTCAGTCCACCTGGTTTAAATCCATGCTCTAACTCTCATTACCTGGGTAACCTTGGACTTCAATGTTCTTATGTAAAATATTTTAAAATAACAAGTACCAATAATTGTTGTGAGAAATAAGTGAGATAATGCTTGTAAAGCAAAGTACCTAACAGGGTACGCTCTCAATAAAGATCTCTTAACAGTGAACAGCCGTATTAAGAATACCTGTAATAATGATGGGAGATAAAACCTCTTCGGTCAAGAGAATGATTCTTGAATGGTGGCATTTTTAGTCACCAGAGAGAAGTGACCAGAATATTCACAACGTGTAACCATTTTTACCAATAAACAGATCAAGTCTATGTGAAGAATGAAGGAACTTTGCATATGAACTTCTTGAAGTGATCGAGGCTGCTTCCTAGCGTGAACACTAATTTGACAAACAATTGTCAAACTTCTACTACATGTCATTGATTGTACTAGATGCTGAGGAAAACAGTAAAGAGGAAAATCATTCCTTTTAAGTAATATATAGTCAAGTTTGGGTGGAAGAAAACAAAGAGTCAATCTCAATACATTATAAGCACTAAATCTGAAGTCCTTTTAAGATTAAAGGGATACCCAACAGTTTGGGAGGTAGATGGTAGGATATAAGTAAAGAGATGATATTTAAGTTTTTACCACAAATAACCTAGTAGATGTTCTTTGTTCTTCCAGAGCAATTAAATAATGAATGATTTTACAAATCTGGTGAAATAACCTCTGGCCTTTGATCATATCAGTGATAGGAACTTTCATACTCATTTTTTCTTTTAAATACTGCTGTAGTTATTCTCATTAAATTAAAAGACAGCAGCACCTATAGTGCATAGAAAAATCATTGTGATCTTGCAAAAGGTATTGGTGGAAGACATTTGGAAGCAAATATTTTGGCAAGCTTCAAAAAGAAATTAAGCATAAAAGTTGAATGGGCTCCACTTACCTGAATTAAATATGTAAGGTCAATCAGGTCCCATCCTATCTTTAGGCCAGGGAGAAATGTCCCACCACAGTATACTGCACTGCCCAATTAAGTGTGTTATGGAGGGTTTGTGGATTTGCCTTACTTTAAAGCATCCAAATAAACCACTATCAAAGAGAGAATGATGACCCACATTGCTTTGTGCCAGTATGGCAAGCCTTATGGTGCTAGGTCAATGCACACTCTATATTTCTTCCATCTTGTAAAAAAATGCTGCCAATAAAAAAACAAAAAAAAAAACAAAAAAAACCAAAAAACAAGGATTGAGTTGTTAGTAACAGGCAAACTTGGTTAATTATTTTCTGGAGAGGAAAATAAAAACCATAAATAATTTGTCTCAATTTTTACTATAAAAGTAATAAAATTTATTTTATTATTTTTTTCTTTTGCAGCACCATAGCTGGAGGATTAGATGTTTCATCCATCCATTTTGTCAAAATGTTTTCCAAACATCTTTTATGCTTCAGGCTCTCTGCTAGATGTTTGGGTTCAATATTATTAATTTTTCTACATGGCTGCCATTTATTGAGTGCATGCTAGGCATCAGACATTGTGCTAACCTCTTATAGACTTGTTTCATTTTTTTTTCCAATATATTTGTAATAAGCTTTAATTTTTTATAGCAGTTTTAGGTTCATAGCAAAATTGAGAGGAAAGTACAGAGAGTTCCTATATATCCTTTGTCCTTACATAGCTTCAGCCTTCTTGCAGCCCTTCCCACTATGAATATCCCTAACCAGAATGGTACATTTGTTACAGCTGATGAACCTACATTGACACACCATTATCACGCAGATACCATAGTTTTCATTAGAGTCGAGTCTTGTCTGTTCTATGGGTTTGTGCAAATCTTAATGATGTGTCTACAATTATAGTATCATACAGAGTAGCTTCATTGCCTTAAAAAATCCCTGTGCTTCGCCTATTTATCCCTCCTCCCCACACCCCACCCCACTCCTTGCCAACCACTGATCTTTTTTACTATCTGCATAGTATTGCCTTTTCCAGAATATCATGTAGTTGGAATCATAAGATATAGCCTTTTCAGATTGCCTTCTTTCACATGGTATTATGCACTTCAGTTTCCTCCACATGTGCATGTCTTGATAGCTCATTTCTTTTAGTATTGAATCATACTTTATTGTCTGGATGAACAGTTTACTTACCCATTCACCTACTAAAGGACACCTTGGTTGTTTCCAAATCTTGGCAATTATCACTAAAGCTCCTATAAACATCTATGTGCAGGATTTTATGTGGAAACATGTTTGAAAATCATTTGGGTAAATACCAAAGAGTGTGATTGCCAGAGTGCATGGTAGGTAAACTGTCAATCTGTCTTCCAAAGTGGCTGAATCATTTTGCTTCCCACCAGCAATGGATGAGAATTTCTGTTGTTTCACATCCTTGCCAGCATTTTGTGTTATCAGTGTTTTGGATTTTTGCCTTTCTAGTAGGTTTTTAGAGGTACCTCAATGTTGTTTTAATTTTCAATTTTTTAATGGCATATGATGTCCAACATCTTCTCATATGCTTATTTGCCATCTATATATCTTTCTTGGATGAGATGTGTGTTTAGGTTTTTGGTACATTTTTTAATTGGGAGCTTGTTTTCTTTTTGTTGAGTTTTAAGAGTTCTTTCTATATTTTGGATTTTTAGGAGTTCTTTGTATATTTTAGATAAAATTTATTCATCAGATATGTCTTATGCAAATATTTTTCCCAGTCTGTAGTAGGTCTTGTTCTTTTGATGATACAGTTTTTATAATAATACTGTAAAGTGGGTGTTATGATTCTCATTTAAATATAAGAAAATTTTTCAGAGAGGTGTAGAATAAATGTATCTTCTTTTTCAAGAGAGGTCTAAGCAAACTTTTCCAATAACTAGAATATATATGCAAGGTTCAGTTTAAAAAAATAGTTCACTATTTGTGTGAAAGGGTCATTCTTAATTATAGCATACACATATCTTCCTTTTAAAAGCTAACCATAAGAAATCATTCAAGGATTTCATAAAATCATTGATATGGCCAATTTTTACCATAGGCTTTAATAAAGGGATGGCTTCAATATCTACCAGAGAAATAATTTATTATACACTCAGTGAACAAGCTCTATGTGTGTATATGTATGCTACATATTTGCATGTGTGCAGATCTTAATTGATACTGTCTTGCTTTTGACATTGTACCTGCTTGTAGCCAACTTCATAATCAGATTACTTTAACCTGCTGAGGACTAAAAAAATAGATAACCAAACTTGGGTGTGCAGAACTTTCCTATGGGTAATATTCATTATCTTTAGTGAAAGGGTTTTGCACAGCTTATGTGTAATGCTCAGGTGCTGTTTTTGTTTATTTCTGTTTTCTTAATCAGAGTTTATATCAGATTTGTGATTTCCAGTTAAATATAGTGTTATTATGAATGCTTATATTTGTGTGTTTATGTTAATGTGCATATATATGCATCTTTGCAAGTATATACTTAGACAGATATATATAAATATAATTTATTTAAACCACTATTAAGCATTAACATTTTTTGATAGGAAAAGTATTAGACATGTTACTAGTCTTCATAAAATTATATATGACAAATTTTAGTATTTCTATAAATTCTCACGCTTACTGAAGGTATTAAGATTAGGGGACAATACGGTTATTAAAAAAATCTTTCAGTGCTATTACCTGCCTAGTTACATGATACTGCAAAGAAAAATTATAATGTAGTCTGGATTGGATAAAAGTATATCCCTTTGTAAGAATAAATTATCAAAGCCCAGCCCATTATTTTCAGCTGATGTCTTTGATCTAAGACAGTGGCCTTGTGAGATTTCAATTTTATAACCCTAACCTTCCTTTCATCATGTTCTAAGTGAGGTCTATAATACCTTAGCTACATCAAAGCAAAAATAAAAAGTTTATGTATAATAAAAATGACCAAAAACACCATTCAAATAAGTCTTCTATTGAAAGTAATAAAAGATTTCAAGACTTCCATAAAGGAGCAAGAAAAGAATTCTAATTTGTCTTTATCACTTCGGATACCACGTGTCATTAGTTAATAGGCCATTAAAGCTGAATCTCTTCAAGGAAAATAGTCTGGTAAGTGCACCAAAAAGTAAAATGTTAATAATGTTCAAAGAACTAATTTTCATCACTAGTCTAGATTTCTATAAGCAAACCCTTTCAAAGCTTTTATTTGGATGCTTCTTCCTGTCACAAAGTTATAATACAACTCCTGAATGATCACTTTCTCATGCCGTTCAGTGAAGTTTCTAACTACAAAAACAGGTAAGCAGCCAATTATAAAGCCCATTTATGATAAAAACTTGAAACAGTTGATGATTTTTGTTCATTTTAATTGATGTTTCCTTGCAAGTTAAGGTGTGGTGTTTTTTATTTGTTTGTTTTGCAGTTTGATTTTTTTTTTTTTTTAATTTACTACAGGAACCATATATTTACTAACTATGAACCATTATTATGTCTTAGGCACAAAATGAGAATATGGAACTTTTCATGCTGAAACAGGAGCTTTATCAAGTCCAATATCGAACATCTCCCACAAAGCAGAATTTGTGGCCAGGAATGCAACGCAAGAAAATATTAAGCACCTTAGAAGTGACAGATTATTTTCTAGTCAGAGGTACAGAAAGACAAGTCAAAGATCTTCAATTTGCCCTCAAAGACTTCAGAATCTGGCTCATCTGAGCTAGGCTATAAGAGTCACAGGGAGCCCATTGAAATTACAGTAGTCAACTGCACCAGATTGCGATGTCAAGAACTCTAAATGCCTTCCTCAACTACAAGTTCCTATGTTTCATTTAGGAATTTAGGGAGACATGGGGGTTCATTTCACAATAAGAGATAAGATCCTAAAAACTAAAAGGAACATAATTACATGTATTCATGTAAGTGATCGGTTTCAGATATTTAATTTGAGATTATTGGCTGCAGGTTTGGCATGAGAGTGGGCGAGGACACAGAACTCAGGTATCTAAAACGTGGTGAGAGGTCAAAGAGCGTCAGCCAAGCCAGTAGGTATATGGCAGATAAGCTTTAAAAGGGTATAATTAAAGATTTAAAAATATGTCGTTGTTGTTATCAACTATGTTAAATCCATGTAGCCATCATAACTTTCAAGGCTCACTGACATATGTCACCAGCATGTCTTTTACACAGGAGCCAATGGTTTGATGATAGAAAAAACATTAACATTGAGATATCCCAGTTATTAGCAGAGTGACCATGGGTATATGACTTAGCTTTTTAGTCTCAGTTTCTCTGTCTATACAATGGGAGTCATAAGCCCTAACTCTATTTTTGTTAAGATGAATTTTTTATATACTTTCACTCAAATATCTTTATATATAAGTATATATAAAATTTATACACTCAGAAAATTCCTTGATATTTCTAAATAATATATTTAATAATAATTTACAAATGTATATTTATTTATACTTTAGTTAATTACAATATTTATAATTTCCATTAATTCATTCTAATAAATCACAGTGAAAAATTTATTTATATGATTGCATCTTGAAAAAATAAGACATTCTGAAGAAATTTATAAAATTATTACATTATTACATTTATTGGATTCTGATAACACAGATCCTCCAGTATTATCCTTGATTTACAAATGAGGCCAAGAATGTTTTAAAGGTTCTTAATAGCATTTACTGAATGTACCTAATCAGCTGATGAACAAGAAAGCCAGGACCAATGTCTACTTCTTATAACTCCATTCCCAGGTAGAGATATCAGTTTGGGAATAGCTTCCGAATATTAAGAAATTAGTGCTTCAACATACTTTACATCATCTGACAGTATACAAAAATACACCTTTAGTGATTAAGTATAACGTGCTTTTGCATGTGCAATATCCAATTTCAGAAAAGTCTTTTTGCTCATCTTCCACCTAGAAAATTACTATGTATCCTTAAAAACCAAGCTCAGGTTCGGTGAAAAATAAATAAACAAGCAAACAAATAAATAAATCCATCCACCTCTCTTTATCTAAATCACTATAATTAAAAAATCAAAATCACCATGGTGCATAAATAAATATAATTCATCAAAAGTATTTTTAAAGCATTTTTTCATTATTAGAATGTACATATAAGGGAAAGGGAGCAGAAAAATAATCCATAGAACCACAACTAAATGATAAATCACTCTACCTTTTTTTTTTTATTGGTTATGACTATTCATGGGGTACAAAGCAAATTGTCACCATTTGTGCCTAAGATGCGATGGCCAGATCACTGTATCATTTTGTCACTTTTTATTGCAACCTTTCCCCATCAAATGGTATTTCTTTGAGAAGTGTTTTGGAAAACTTGTAATTATATTCATTTTTATTCTGCTTCTTACATTCCCTTAATGAAGTATAGTTGACGTTACTTTAAAGTTTGAAAACATAATCTTTGTAAATTTAGATTTTAAAAAATTTACACAAATATACAAGTGCTTTGATAAATTTATTTATGTGTGGATCTTTTTTAACACGTCTGATTATTTTTAGATTAGATTCTTAGAATAATTAGATCAAATGTATTAACCCTTTTCAATAATGAAAGAATCTTTCCCATAAGTAACATAAAAATGTAAAGTAAAAGCAGCAAAGAATGAATGGGCTAAATGAGCCCCCCAAGTGTTAGTAAAATTCAGTGTTTTGGGGGAAAAATCTTAGCATTAATATTAGAGTATAAACAAATAACAACAACAGCAGAGCAAACTGCGGGTGGAATATGACTCTTCAGGCCTTCATTTGTGTTTCTGTTTAAAATGCTTTTGATAATTTGCTAATGGGTTTTTCAGGGCAGTTATATCAAATTACATTTACTGTTATAATTCATTCATTTATTCTTTCAACAAGTATCGATTGAGAATCTAATATGTTCAAGGCTGAGGATTCACTGATGAACAACATAGACATAGTTCCCTCCATCTC
>NW_007731068.1:171119-171459 GCF_000696425.1 Galeopterus variegatus | reverse complement strand
TGCCTGGTTGTGGAAGTGGGGGTCCAGTACCCTTCTCCATGCCCTGGGTCTCAGTGCAGGCTCTGATGTGCTGGCATGGTGAGCCTGGTTGTGGGAGGGGGTTCCAGTCCCTTTCTCCATGATTTGGGTCCCCAGGTGGGCTCCCAGGTGCTGGCATGGTGTGCCTGGTTGTGAGAAGAGGGTCTGGTCCCTGGCTGCTAGCCCTGGGTCCATGAGCAGTTCCCTAGGCATTGGTGGTGTGCCTGTATATGGGAGTGGTATCTGGTTTTTTGCTCCAATCCTTGGGTTCCTGGTTGGGGCCCCAAAGTGCTGGCAGTGTGAGTGGTTGTGGGCAGGGGTC
>NW_007731068.1:170046-170251 GCF_000696425.1 Galeopterus variegatus | reverse complement strand
GCTATAGAATACAAAGCACTACTAAAAGGGAAGTTTATAGCAATAAATGCCTATATAAAAAGTAAAAATACTTCAAATAAACAACCTACCAATGCATCTCAATGAACAGGAAAAGCAAGAACAGACCAAATCAAAACTTAATAGAAGAAAAGAAATAATATTTGAGCACAAATAAACAAAATTTACACTATAAAACAAAACAAAA
>NW_007731068.1:167622-167895 GCF_000696425.1 Galeopterus variegatus | reverse complement strand
AAAAAAATCCCTTAGGTCATGTAAAGATTTGGGTTTGACATGAAAGATCTAATACTCCATCAAGTTACCAACAGAAGTTCATGATTGTTAAATTCTAATTACAGCATTATCCTGTGAAGTGAATGAAGTAGGCATAAGCACGAAAAAATTAAGAGCATAAGAGAATCATTATGATGGGAAGCTTGTTCTGATATCTTCGGGAAATTTTCAACCCACAGTATGAAGTCATCAACTTCCTGTCCTGGTTCATGGTTTGAATGTCTCTAGCTATGG
>NW_007731068.1:164639-165433 GCF_000696425.1 Galeopterus variegatus | reverse complement strand
AATCCCATACAATTTTTTAAACACTCCTATGAATAACATTTCCATAAATATTACTGGAAGAGGTTTTAGTATCACTTATTATCTGACAATGCTTCCCATATGATTTAACGTATCAAATAAGCCTAACTGGTTTAATATCTCCCGTTTTCAAGGTGAGAGACAAATCCTTTGAGGCTTTTCAGAGGCCCAAGTGGAAAAGCTCAAAGTTAAGTCAAGGTCAAAAAGACTTAAATTAGAATTTGGTTTTGGTCAAAACAGAANAATCCCATACAATTTTTTAAACACTCCTATGAATAACATTTCCATAAATATTACTGGAAGAAGTTTTAGTATCACTTATTATCTGACAATGCTTCCCATATGATTAACATATCAAATAAGCCTAACTGGTCTAATATCTCCCGTTTTCAAGGTGAGAGACACATCCTTTGAGGGTTTTCAGAGGCCCAAGTGGAAAATCTCAAAGTTAAGTCAAGGTCAAAAAGACTTAAATTAGAATTTGGTTTTGGTCAAAACAGAATCACATGTCACTGTGAAATAAGTCAATCATTTAACCAGAGTGATTATTAGCACTTGAAAAGTCAAATACAGACAGTTCCATAGTTGAAGATAAGCCTTTTCACTTATAGGAAGGATTCCATTTTTCAAGCCATCAAAAACCTACTACTAAAGACAACATGAAGCACAGGGAATCATCATGCTAAAACACACAATCTTTGTTTCTTAGGCTAATGACCTAAAAGATAAAGAAAATCCTTTCACCATTTCCTGTTAAGAACAGACCAATACTTCAA
>NW_007731068.1:157803-164182 GCF_000696425.1 Galeopterus variegatus | reverse complement strand
ATGAAATTTATTGTTTACAGTTTTGGAAGCTGGGAAACTTTGGAGTCCAGGGAACATATCTTGTAGTGATGACAGTGACCCACAGGTCTCACATGACAGAAAATGGCAGAGCAGAGAGACAGAACTTGTGTGCTCTTCTAAATCACCCAGGAACACACGCCTGAACACCATTATTAATCCTTTCACTACAGCACGGTGCTATGATGTAATCACCTCTTCAAAGCCCCACCTGTCAGTACCCATAATAGGATTTCCCACCTTCCACAGTTACCATGGAGATGTAAGCTTCAATGGGGTTGCGGGGGGGTCATCCAATCTACAGCAGGATGCCTAGTATATTCCTTCAGTTATTTGCCTCTTTCATATATTGGACATACCAATCATTTGACTTTAAGACAAAATTAATCTCTTTTTCCCATACCAAAAGCACATTTTTCATGTAAGCTTCAATTGTTAAAAGTATGCCATACTCTCCTTGCATAAGAAGGTGTTTCCCTTATTATTTCTAGTTTTAATTCCTATATGTGAATTAGATTTTTAACTCTTAGTAATATTAAATTTTAGAAAAATACTAGAAAGTAATTGTTAATTGTTTCATATTAGCATTTAGTAGATGAACACTGTTTCACATTTTTTTTATATAGAAACATGTTATCTAATAATGCGATTTATTTACTTTTATTAATAGACCCAAATATATTTAGCTTCTCTATAGGGTATAAAAAAAGGTACGAAAATAGATATATTTTATTTTACTTATTTATTTTTATGTATTTTATTTTTAAAAATTTTTATTTATTTAGTAATGTGGTTTTCTTAATGTTCAAAAATGCTGTTGTGAAGCAGTGAGAGGGGCAGGTGGGTGGGTAGGGAAATGGAGGTGGAGGTGGGGGTGGGGCTGGCCTACAGCCAGCTCCTTTGGTGGCCTTCCTGTGCAGGGCAGTGGGGTGGGAGGGCATAGTTGAGGACTGCAGTCCCTCCCCACTCTTGTTTGAGAGCCTGGGAGGTTTCTGGTGCCAGATGAGTCATGGATGGGCTGGATGCAGGTGTTGGGGGGTGTGGCTCAGGCTCTCAGCCTGGTCTTCCCCAAACTGGGATCCCAGGGGGCTTGTAGTGGTGGTTCGTTTCTTGCTGGGCTGTATGCAGATGTCAGGGGGTGTGGCTGAGGCCCTGGCACTCCCCTCCCACCAGCTCAGGAACGTGAGGGACTTCCAGCTCTTTCAGGTGTTATAAGTGTTCTTTGGCAGTGTTAAACCTTTACTGGTTACTATGAGAACTTTTGTCTGTGGGTGTTTTGTGTTTCCTTTCATTTCTGTGTTGGATTACTAGCTACCCCCACCACTTAAACTCTGCACTGGAAGTAATTTGGTGTCCTTTGCTTACTTCAAAAATGGGGGAACTTCCTGTGGGGATGAGCACTTGAGCTCTATGGTTGAGCCAAATTGCTGCCTTGCTGCTAATTCCCTGGGGAAGGCTTTTTGTGCAGCTCAGGTTTTAATTGTTGACCTTGTAAGCACTTCCAGGTCTTGTGAGGTCTGGTACACTTGGGTTGTGTGGAAACTTGGGTCTAGGCCCAAGTCTTTTCAGTGAACCGCACCCCCTGCAGGTCTGTACTCTGACCAGCCCACACTGAGTGGGCCTATGCTCATGGGGGGGGGGCAGAACAGCTGTCCATGCTCTGCCCCAGTGTTCTTACAGTGGGCCCGTCTCCTCCACCCCTCATGCTCCAGACACTTCCCATGTGGTGTGCCATGTGCCAGTCCCTTGTGATGACTCGCCAGCATTTGAGTGACTCCTTTTTCAGTTGTCTGTGGCCCCTCACTCCTTTGTGGATCCACAGGAATCCTGTCAGTGGTCTTCTTGGCCTAAGGTCCACAAGGCCCTCTTCTCCCCTGCAGTCTCTAAGCAATTTCACACAAAGGGCACAACTGCAGTTTTTGCCAGCTCTTACTTTGTGTGCTTACGAGAGCCAGACTTGAAATGGCCGGGGTTCAAAGTGGTCAGAGTGGTGCCTTCTTTCTCTTATCACAGCTTCTCCCACCTCCATGAGCTCTGTAGTTCTTTCCTCTTTCTCTGAGCTCTAGTGGCCTCAGCTTTGCATTTGTTGCTTTTTTAATAGTTGTAAATTGGTCAATTGTGGGAGAGCGTGATGCTGGGGCCTGTCTCCATCTATTCCACGACCTTGATCCAGAAGCCTAGTCATCAGACGCATACTTTAAACTTGCATTTACAATTAATATTTCAGCTTGTGTGTGTGTGTGTGTGTGTGTGTGTGTGTGTGTGTGTGTGACCGGTAAGGGGATCAGAACCCTTGGCTTGGTGTCACCTGCACCGCGCTCAGCCGGTGAGTGCACCGGCCATCACTATATAGGATCCAAACCCACAGCCTTGGTGCTCCCAGCGCCGCACTCTCCTGAGTGAGCCACAGGACCGGCCCAATATTTCAGCTTTTTAACTTAGATATCACACAGACATTTCATGAATATCTATTATTTAATTTAACAAAATGTAACTTTAAGATTTGAAGTTACTGAAAATAATTTTTAAACTATAAAAAGTTTATTTATAAATGTTTACCCTATGTACATTTACCTATTTAGTCACTTTTAGCAATTATATTTTAAATGCTCATGTAAAACAAGGCTAGTTATCATTTAAAGTTATCTTTTGACAAATCAGGCAAGTATCGAAATATTCAAGAAGCAAAGAAACTAAAAAGTTAAATATGATTTTTCTTTCCCTTTTATTTCAAACTTTTATGCTTCAAACAATTTATTTTTATTGTACAATCTGCACTTAGATTGGATTTTAGTATTTTAAAAAAGTTTATTTTAGTTGATACATTGTAATTGTACATGCTAATGGATTACAATCTTATGTTTTGATACAAATCTATGTTGTATAAACATTCGTTCACCTCATGCATTTATCATTTCTTTGTGGTGAAATCATTGAGAAGCCTGTCTCCTAGCTATTATGTGACATACAAATCTTAACTATTAGCCATAGACAACCTACTGTGCAGTAGAACCTCAGATCTTATTCCTCCTGCCTAATTGTAATTTTGTACCCACTGGACAACTTCTTCCTGTTTTCACTTCCCTCACCCACTCCCCATTTGTTGGTAACTACTATTCTATTCTCTCTTGCCATAAGGTCAACTTCTGAAATATATTTCACATATGAGTGAGATCGTATGGTATCTGTCTCTCTGTTCCTGGCTTACTTCACCTAACATAACGACCTCCAAGTTCATCCATGTTGCTGCAAATGACAGGATTTCATATTTTTTAATGTCTGAATTTTATACCAGTGAGGAAAGATACCACATTTTCTTTATCCATTCATCTGTTGTTGGACACTAAGGTTGATTCCATATCTTAGCTATTGTAAATAGTGTTGCAGTAAGCATGGGAGTGCAGATATCTCTTTGACATACTGACAATTTATTTTGGGAACACGCACAGTAGGGGGATTGCTGGATCGTATGGTAGTTCTATTTTAAATTTTTTGAGTGACCTCCCTAGAGTTTTCTTTCATGGCTGTACTAGTTTACACTCTCACCAACAGTGTGCACATGTTCCTTTTTCTCCACATCCTCACCAAGTCTTGTTTTCTTTTGTCTTTTTGATAATAGCCGTTCTAAGTGGAGTGAGGTCGTATCTCATTGTTGTTTTGTTTTGCATTTCCCTGATAATTGGTGTTGTTGAGCATTTTAAAAATATGCCTGTTGGCCATTTGCATGTCTTCTTTTGAGATGTTTATTATGATCATTTGCTCATTTCTCAGTTGGGTTGTCTTTTTTTTTGCTATTGAGTTGTTTAAGTTTCTTATATATTCTTGATATTAACCCCATGTCAGATGTATACAAACATTTTCTTCCATTCTGTAGGTTTTCTCTTCACTCTGACAGTTTCCTTTGATGTGCCAAAGATTTTTAGGTTCATGTAATTCCACTTGCCTGTTTTTGCTTGTAGTGTTTAAATCTTATTTAAAAATATCCTTGCCCAGCCATATACAATGGATCAGTTCCCGTATGTTTTCTTCTAGTAATTTCATAGTTTTGGGGTTTACATTTAAATCTTCAATCCATTTTGAGTTGATTTTTGTATATGGTAAGATGAAGGGGTCTAGTTTCATTCTTCTGCATGAGAATATGCAGTCTTCCCAGCATGATTTACTGAAGAGACTGTCTTTCCCCCAATATGAATTTTTGGTACCTTTGCCAGATCAGTGGGCTATAGGTGCATGAGTTTATTTCTGGGCACTCTATTCTGTTCCATTGGCCTATGTGTTTGTTTTGATACCAGTACCATGCAGTTTTGGTTACTGTAGCTTTGTATTATAATTTGAAGTCAGGTAGTATGGTGCCTCCAGCTCTGTTTTTCTCAGGATTGCTCTGGCTATTTGGGGTCATTTTTGATTCTGTATGAGTTTTAGGATTGTTTTTTCTTTCTTTTTAAATAAATTTTTAAAATGGTCTTTTTTTTTGGAAACAATCGATTATACATATTTTGGAGGTGCAGTGTTGACTATCACTATTTGTGTAAAATATGTGAAGATCAAATCATTATTAGGATGTTTGTAGCTTTGTACTATAATTTGAAGTCAGGTAGTATGGTGCCTCCAGCTCTGTTTTTCTCAGGATTGCTCTGGCTATTTGGGGTCATTTTTGATTCTGTATGAGTTTTAGGATTGTTTTTTCTTTCTTTTTGAATAAATTTTTTAAATGGTCTTTTTTTTGGAAACAATCGATTATACATATTTTGGAGGTGCAGTGTTGACTATCACTATTTGTGTAAAATATGTGAAGATCAAATCATTATTAGGATGTTTGGTTTTAAAATTGTAGTTATTCTCTGTGTCCCTTATCCAATTACTCTCCCTCCTCCTTTTCCAACCTCTTGTAACCATAGGTCTGTTCTCTCCTTCTGAAAGTTCAACATGTTATTGTGCTCGTTCACTCACTCTGTCTCTTCCTTCCTTCCTTCCTTCCTTCTCCCTCCATCTCTCCTTTTCTTCCTTTCTTTCTTAGCTCCCATTTATGAATATGGACATGTGTATTTCTCTTCAAGTGTCTGGATTATTTCACTTAATACAATTTCCACCAAGCTCATCCAAATTGCTGCAAGTGGCAAAATTTCATTCTCTTTTATGGCTGAGTAGTATTCCATTTTGTATACATACCACATTTTCCTTATTCAGTCATCCGTTGGTGTATATTTAGGTTGATTCCAACTCTTGGCTATTGTAAATGGAGCTGTGATAATATGGGAGTGCAGGTATCACTTCAACATGATGATTTCCATTCATTTGGATATATACCCGTAGTGGGATTGCTGAATCTTATGATAGTTTTATCTGTAGTTGGTTTTTTTTTGTTAATTTTTATTTTGTCAATATACAATGTATATGATTATTATGGCCCATCACCGACACCTCCCACCCTCCTCCCTCTCTCCCCTCCCCCCCAAGAATGTCCTTTCCGTTTGCTTGTTGTAACAACTTCAAAAAAAGTATAGTTGTTATATCTTCTTCCCCCCCCCCCCGGTTTTTTAGAGCTAAAAGACAGCCAACAGAATGGGAGAAAATATTTGCAAAATACATATCTGACAAAGGACTAATATCCAGAATATATAAAGAACTCAAACAACTTTACAAGAAAAAAACAAGCAACCCAATCAAAAAATGGGCAAAAGAGCTAAGCAGGCATTTCTCTAAAGAAGATATACAAATGGCCAACAGTCATATGAAAAAATGCTCAACATCACTCAGCATCCGGGAAATGCAAATCAAAACCACACTGAGATACCATCTCACCCCAGTTAGGATGGCAAAAATCCAAAAGACACTGAAAGATAAATGCTGGCGTGGCTGCGGAGAAAAAGGAACTCTCTTACATTGTTGGTGGGAATGCACAATGGTGCAACCCCTATGGAAAATGGTTTGGAGGTTCCTCAAACAATTGCAGATAGATCTACCATACGACCCAGCTATCCCACTCCTGGGAATATATCCAAAGGAATGGAAATCATCAAGTCGAAGATATACTTGTTTCCCAATGTTCATTGCAGCACTCTTCACAATAGCCAAGAGCTGGAATCAACCCAAATGTCCATCATCGGATGAGTGGATACAGAAAATGTGGTATATCTACACAATGGAATACTACTCAGCTATAAAAACAAATGAAATACTGCCATTTGCAACAACATGGATGGACCTTGAAAGAATAATACTGAGTGAAACGAGTCAGGCAGAGAAAAAGAAATACCACATGTTCTCACTTATTGGTGGGAGCTAAAAAAAAATAAAAACAAAAAACAAATCAATTCACTCACATACACACACACACACACACACACACAAAAAAAAAAAC
>NW_007731068.1:154232-156803 GCF_000696425.1 Galeopterus variegatus | reverse complement strand
CAGCACTCTTTACAATAGCCAGGAGTTGGAATCAGCCCAAATGTCCATCATCGGATGAGTGGATATGGAAAATGTGGTATATCTACACAATGGAATACTACTCAGCTATAAAAACGAATGAAATACTGCCATTTGCAACAACATGGATGGACCTTGAGAGAATAATATTGAGTGAAACGAGTCAGGCAGAGAAAAAGAAATACCACATGTTCTCACTCATTGGTGGGAGCTAAAAAATAAACAAATTAATTCACCCACAAACACACACAAAATATCTGTAGTTGTTTAAGGAACCTCTATATTGTTCTCCATAAGGGCTGTATGAACTGATAGTCCCATGAAGAGTGCAGAAGGGTTCTCCTTTCTCTGCATCATGGTAAGCATTTGTTATTCTCTGTCTTTCTGATAATAGCCAGTCTAAGTGGGGTAAGATGGTATCTCACAGTGGTTTTGATTTGCATTTCCCTGATGATTAGTGATGTTGAACTTTATTTCATATACCTGTTGGCCACGTGTATGCCCTTACTTCAGAAATGTTTATTCAGCTCCTTTGCTCATTATTTAAATCAGATTATTATTATTATTATTATTGTTATTATTATTATTATTATTAATTACTGTAAAGTTGTTTAAATTCTGTATATAGTGGATATTAATCCCTTGTTGGATGCATAGTTTGCAAATATTTTCTCCCATTCTGTAGACTGTCTTTTCATTCTGTCGATTGTTTCCTTTGCTGTACAGGAACTTTTAGTTTGATATTATCCCATTTGTTTATTTTATCTTTTGTTGTCTGTGCTTCTAGGGTGTTACCCCTAAAGTCTTTGCCCAGTCCTACATCATAGAGTGTTTCACTCACATTTTCTTCAAGGTGTTTTAAGGTTTCAGGTCTTATGTTTAAGTCTTTAATCTATTTTGAGTCAATTATTTATATGGCAACAGGTATGGATCAAGTTTCATTCTTGCAGCTGATTACTGCTTCAATCTTTTACTTATTGTTGGTCTGTTCAGGTTTTCTGTTTCTCCTTGGTTCAGTCTTGGTAGTTTGTATGCACCAGAAATTTGTCCTTTTTTTCCAGGTTTTCAAATTTGTTGGTGTATAGTTGCTCATAATACTCTCTAGTGATTCTTTGTTTTTCTGTGGTATCAGTTGTAATGTCTCCTTGTTGTACATCTGATTTTTCTTATTTGGGTCTTCTCTCTTGTTTTTTTCAGCTAGGCTAGCTAAAGTTTTGTCCATTTCATTTATCTTTTCAAAAAAACAACTTTTTGCTTCTTTGACCTTTTGTGTTGTTTTTTGGGTTTCTATTTCATTTAATTCTGCTCTGATTGTAATTATTTCTTTCTGTGTACTAACTTTACATTTGGATTGTTCTTGTTTTTCTAGATCTTTAAGGTGAAGTGTTAGGTTGTTTATTTGCCATCTTTCCATTCTTCTGAACTAAGCATTTAATGTAATAAATTTCCCCCTTACTACTGCTTTTGCAGTATCCCACAGATTTTGGTATAATGTGTTGTTATTTTCATTAGTTTCAAGAATTTTTTTGATTTTCTGTTTAATTTCTTCTTATACCCTTATGTCATTAAGTATAATGCTGTTTAATTTCCATGTGTTTGTATGGTTTCCAGAATTTCATTTATTACGGATTTCTAATTTTAATCTATGGAATAAATTCATGGAATAATTCCAATTATTTGGATGTGTTGAGATTTGCTTTGCAACCGAACATGTGGACTATCCTGGAGAATGTTCCATGTGCTGATGAGAAGAATGAATATTCTGCTCTTTGTGGGTGGAATGTTCTGTAGATATCTGCCAAGCCCATAACGTATTGTTTAGATCTTATATTTTTCTATTGATTTTTTTCCTAGGGTCTGTCCAATGAAGAGAGTGGGGCGTTCAGGTCCCCCACTATTATGGTGCTTGTGTTTACCTCTTTCTTTAGATCTAATAGTGTTTGCTGTGTATTTCTGTCTGCTCTGATATTGCGTGCATGTATATTTATGATTGTTATGACCTCTTGATGGATAGATCCTTTTATCATTATATAGTGACCTTCTTTATCTCTTTTTATGGTTTTTGCTTTAAAGGCTATTTTATCTGATAGGAGAATAACTACTCCAGCTCATTTTTCATTTCTATTTGCAAGATATATCTTTTTCCATCCTTTCACTCTTAGTCTGTGTGTGTCTTTACAGGAAAAGTGAGTCTCTTGAAGACAGCATATTGTTCGGTCCATCTTTTTAATCCAGTAAGTGAGTCTCTTGAAGACAGCATATTGTTTGGTCCATCTTTTTAATCCAGTCAGTCAGTCTGTGTCTTTTGAATGGTGAATTTAATCCCTTTACATTTAGAGTTATTATTGAAAGGTGTTGATTTACACCTAGAATTTTACTGATTTTTGTTTAGATATCTTAAGTACATTTTATCCCTTTCTTTTTAATTTTCTGTTTGTTTTCTGTATTTGTTGGTTCCTTGGTGTGATAGATAAACTATTTTTTTTCTCTTTTGTTAGCATTTTTGTTTTGCTGGTAGGTATTGTTCTTTCTTGAGTATTCATGGTAGGGGTG
>NW_007731068.1:146108-152518 GCF_000696425.1 Galeopterus variegatus | reverse complement strand
TTTCTGCATTTTTCATATTTCTGGTATCTTTCCTTTGGTATTTTGTCATTGTGGCTGGGGGAATCACAGTCCATTCATGCACCCCTGATAACTGGCTTGGATCCTGAAGGGACTGCCACTTCTGGTCAGCAGGAACTAGCCTTGGTTGGGGTTCCCACTGTTCCTGCTTGTTCTGAGACAGCTCGATTGGGGTATGGGGTCCCTAAGGTTCTTAAGTCTCTCCTAGTGGTGGGGACCAGCCTGGGCTTGAAGTCCAGGCCCACCTGCCTTCTCCAGGATGCCTGGTTTGGTGTGTTTGGTCCTCAAGACTCTTATTTCTTCTGGTGGTGTTGAGCATTCCAGGCTGGAAGTCCCATCCTGCCTACTTTCTCTCTCTTGGTTGGCTCAGGGTGTGGGNAGGGTGTGGGAGCCCTGAGCCTCTTAAGACTCTTCCAGCAGCATGGACTGGCATGGTCCTGCATCCTAACCCACCTGCGTTCTCCAGCTTGGCTGGGTCAGGGTGTGGGAGCCCCAAGCCTCTTTAATCTCTCTACACAGTGGGAAGCAATCTGAAATGGGGTCCCGTGGCATGTGGTTCCTGCCTGTTCCAGCGCAGAACTTGGGTCTTCTGTCATTGCTCCATAATAGTTGCAAATTGGTCATTCTGTGGGAGAGACTGATGCCAGGAAGCAACTACTCAGCCATGTTGACCAGAACTCATGATTTTTCTTTATGTCCCTTCCCAATTGCTCTTGAACCCCCCTGAAGGAAATGGTTAATGGACATCTGTGGTCAGCACCCAAGGACATGTTCACTTGGTGAACTCACATACGAGTAAATAACAAAGAAACATCAAGGATTGTGAACAATCCTTGAGAACGTTTGAAGTCGTAAGAACACTTTCCTGGGATGTTCCCAGGAGGCACATTATGGATAACCAAGTGCTTGAGAAGGGAGGTAACGGCCTTCTGCTCTTGAGAAAAATATAACAGGATTTATGCATTAATGCTTATCTTGCATGCACAAGCTTGTTAAATGTAATAAAAGCTGTATCAGTGATTGGGTCCGGGCTACTCACCTGAGAGAGCAGTGTCCCTCTGCTCTTCACCTGCATCTCGTCTGCTGTGTCTTCCTTCACGTCTCTGATCATTTTAATCTATAGCCCCCTCTTTCTCCACACTCCCATCTTTAGTAACTACAGATGTTTTCTGCCTGTGAAAGTTCAATGTATGACTGTGATCTCTCTCTCTCTCTCTCCCTCCTTCACTCCCTCCCTCCGTTCTGTTGTTTATAACAAAATACTTGAATCTGGGTGATTTATAAAGAAAAGGGAATTTATTGCTTACAGTTTCTGAGGCTGGGAAGTTCAAAATTCATCTGGTGGTGGCAACATTGACCCAGGGGTTCTCACATTGCAAGATGGTGAAAGTAGAGAGAGAAGAGAGAGACTCTCTGTTCTCTTCTTTTAAAGCCCTCAAAACCACACCCCAACCACCATTTGTAATCCATTCACTACTGCAGGGTTCTATGACACAGTCACTTCTTCAAGGCTCCACCTTTCAATTACCATAATAGGATTTCCCACCCTTTTAACAGTCACAGTGGGGGCTAAGTTTCTAATGCATAAAACTTGGTGGACACAATTAAAGTTTCAGGGAGTTTTGGGGGACACAAGACAATCCACTCCATTCTGCCCCTCCCAAACTCATGTCCCTTTCACATGCAAATACATTCATTTCATCCCCAAAGTCTTGTGTAAACTCAAGAGTCCAAAGTTCAAAGTCTCATCTGTGAAATCAATACAAGCTATCTACTTCCAAGATAGAATGGTGGGACAAACATAGGGTACATATTCCCATTCCACAAGGGAGAAATAGGCCAAAAGAAAGGAGTAAAAGGACCTAAGCAAGTTTAAAACAAAGCAGGGCAGGCATTAAATCTCAATGCTGGTGAATCAGGTAACTTGATGCCATGTTCAACCTCCTCTGCATGTGAGGGTTGGGTGCCAAAATCCTTGGGCAACTCCGCTCCTATGGCTTTCCTGATCATAGGCCACACTTCAGCTCTCCCAGTATGGTGTTCCACACTGGTAGCTTCACAGGTCTGAGGTCTTTATGGTGGTCCTGCTCTCACAGCTCCACTAGACATGGCACTGATGGGGTTTCTCTGCTGAAACTCTGACACCACATTACTGCTCATCATTGACCTTGTGAAGGTAGTCTCTGGTGACACCACCCTTGTGACAGATCTCTTCCTGGGCCCCTAGACTTTTCCATACATCATTTGAAATCTGGGTAGAGACTCCCAAGCCTTCCTAGCTCTGGCATTCTGTGAGTCTGCAGAATTAACACCACGCTGACACCGCCAAGGTTTCCAGATTGTATTTTCCAAAGCTCCATGTCCAGCCACAGTTGGGGCCAATTTGCCTACAAGTGGAGTAACCAAAGCATCTGGGGTGCTGATGCTGGAAGATGTTTCCTGAGGTGATCCTGGGCAGCAAGTATGTGGATGGCTCCTCAAGCCTGTTGCCTGAGATAATTCTGTCTCCCTAGGTCTTTGGGCCTGAAATGGAAGAGTTGTCCCCAGAGGCTCCTGCAAAGCATTCAGGGCCTTTTCCTCCTTCCCTTGATTATCCCTCTCCTTTGTACTAGTCTTCTTGTAGTAGCATCACTTGATCTTTCTTCTGAAAATGCTGTCTGCTTTTCTACCACATGTCCAGGCTGCAAATTATCCAAATCTTTACACTATGCTTCTCTTTTAAATTATGGCATTATGTTATGCCTTTGACACCATAAGTCAGCATAGGCTGTTGCAAGTAGCCATGCAGCTTCCTTAATGCTTTGCTGCTTAGAAATTTCTGAAACAAAATACTCTGGTTCACAACTCCTAAGTTCCAACTTCCACAAAGTCCTAGGGCGTGGAAACCATGCAGCCAAATTCCTTGCCAGTTCATAGCAGATTTGATCTTTGTCCTAGTTTCCAATAAACTTTATTTCTATCTGAGAACTCCTTAGAGTAGTCTTTACCGTCCATGTTTCTATGAGCATTCTATTTGCCACCATGTTACCAGGCTCTAAGGCATTCCAAACTTTTCCTCATCTTTTTGTCTTCTGAGTCCTCCAAATTCCTCCAACCTTTGCCTAAAACCTAGTTCCAAAGCTCGTTACACATTTTCAAGTATTTATTATAAGCAACACCCCACACTAGGTACCAATTTCCTCTATTAGTCTGTTTTTGTTTTTTATGACAAAATACATGGAACTGTGTAATTTATAAGGAAAACGGAATTTGTTCCTTTCAGTTTCTGAGGTTGGGATGTCCAAAGTCCATCTGGTGGTGGCAACAGTGACCCAGGTGTCTTACATTGCAAGATGGTGGAAACAGAGAGAGCAGACAGAGAGAGAGACTCTCTTCCCTGTTCTTTTAATGCCCTTAGAATCACACCCCAATCACCATTTTTAATCAATTCCCTACTGCAGTTTTCTTCAACACAGTCACCTCTTCAAGGCTCCAACTTTCAATTACCATAATAGGATTTCCCACCCTCTTAACAGTCACAGTGGGGACTAAGTTTCTAATGCATAAAACGTGGGGGACACAGTTCAACCTTCAGGGAGTTTTGAGGGGACATAATTCAATCCACTACTTCAACCTTCAGGGAGTTTTGAGGGGACATAATTCAATCCACTACTCTCTCCTCTTTTTTTCTTTCTTAGCACCCACTTATGAGAGAGGACATGTGGTGTTTCTCTTTCTGTGTCTGGATTATTTAACTTATAATTTTGTTGTTTTGTTCTCTTTCTGTAGGGGGATGGGGGTGCGAGCATGAAACAACTCTAGTCAGCCATCTGACTTCACCCTCCTGAAGTCATGTTTTAAGAATATTTTGAAGACCTCTTGTATATGGGCCTCCTCTCCTCTCAGCTGACTTCATCCCTCCCCTCCTCTCCTGTGTGCTGCTGGCATAGGACATGGTTCTTAGAAACCTCATGTAATTGAACCAGGGGTAGGAATGATGTAGGGATACATAGGGACAATATTCAGGGAAGCTACTTATAAATATTCAGGCTGGATCAGCACTAGCACTTCTTTTCCTGGCAGTTAATGGTCTCATAATGCACTGGCAACAGCTAAACCACACAACCAATCCGCATGCTACACCATCACTACTGTGTGCAAAGAGGAACAAAGATGCGGATGACCACACTTATGGCCTTTCACCTTTAGGGCAGAATGTTACACAATGTGTCTAAATGACCCTTGCCGTTCTATTTAAGATGGGGGGTCATCAAGGATGTCAGTCTCAGTGGAAGGGGTAGGCTTCACTTGGATACCCATATAACAAACGAGAAAAATTCCTTTTACTTTTGGATCATGATATAAGTGCATAAAACCCTGGATATATGGGACCTCAGTCCACATATGGCATTGTGGAAAGAACTTGATGAGGAAACAATTCCACTGACTCAGAGAAATGGAGAGTCAGGAACTTTATTATGCTAGTGGTCCACTGCAGGAACACTAGCAGGACACAGGTGGACTAATGTCCTGAGGTTCTGGGACCCTGAAAATGAATTTCACAGGGTTTTTCTAGACTATAGGCTTAGGTTTAATCTTGTATCTTAGAAAAACAGCTGTTGATTTTAGTTCCTTCTCACCCATGTGACTTAGGCGAACACGCAAAATTAGAAATGCAAGTGGGACAGGCTAGTGAGATTACAAAAGCAAAATGCTGGCAAGCAGATGACTATTAGCTAGGCTGAGTCCTGGGGGTTCTGGGAGTTAAGCACATTTAGTTACACAGACATTTTACAAGTTAGTCAGAATTTAATATTTGAACTTTTCCCTTATCAGTGGGCCCTGTGACATAAGAGATCCAATTGTATGATGGTGTTGTAATTTAGAGAGCTAAAAACCTGATGACCAGAAATAAGATTTTTTTTCTCTCTCTGAGTTTCTCTAGGCAAGCTTGAGAAACAAAAAGCTGATCCACAAGTTACAGTTGGCTATGTCTCTGGGAAAAATATGTCTATCTGTGCATAGAGTTCTGCAAATTTTAAAGCAGAAGCCTCATAGAGGAAAAAAAGGTGGTGGGGGGTAAAAGTTTTAAAATCAGACTGCTATGAGAAATGCTTTCAGAATTATTCGCATATATTTTTGTCTGGGTTGACTAATCAAGGAGGATTACATTTGTCTTTGCTAGAAGATTTTAAGGTTAAAGTTCTGAACCCAGACTAAAACAAAAAGATACTTCTGTGTGCAATTCTTAGGCAAATGAGGCCAATTTAACATTGATAAGAAAAGAAAGAGTAATGTAGGAGAAGAGGAGATATGAAGGAAGCTATGGATATGATCATGTGGTTGTGGTTAGAAGGTTGAAATGAGAAAAACAAACAAACAAACAAACTTTTGTGTGAGAAAACACTTAGTGAAGTAAATTTTTGTGCTAGAACAAAATGATTCTATTTAGTAAGGAGCAAGTATAGGACAAAAATAGAAAGCCTAAGTCATAATAATGATTTGTGAAGGGTAAATTTATAAGAGAAATTAGAAATATTGTCTAAAATTAAATGTGAGTTATGTATAAGTTTTTCTATAAATTGGGAATTAACATCAAAAGTACTCTGATAGCAAGGCTAGAGTTTGCTCTCCTTTGATGGATGAAACAGGGTTTCTGGAAGCACTGAAGTGCACTTAATAGAAAATTGTGAAAGTTGAAAAAAAAAACCCTTGTTGGTAACCAGCATAGGAAACATATTCCATGTTTCATTGAGACAATTTCTTGTGGTCTGTTACTTTGAAATCTTCTGTCACTTTGTTTTTACTTTATAGTGGTTTGTGATCCTATTTAACTGTTTCAAACATTTGTTCTTTGGCAAACTTCCCAAAAGCAAATTCTGAAAATTCAGTCTTTTCACTTGAACTAAATTTGAAAGTTTCCATGGGCCATGGAACTTCTCAGAGGATATATATAAAAGAGAGGTATTAAAACCAATTGGCGTATTTGATAGATTAAACTATATGGGAAGCATTGCCAAAACAAGAAGTAATGTTTGACCTAATTTGAGTTATACTGAGATGTTACTAATATGGAGGAACAAAGATGCAGATGACCACACTTATGGCCTTTCACCTTTAGGGCAGAATGTTACACAATGTGTCTAAATGACCCCTGCAGTTCTATTTAAGATGGGGGGTCATCAAGGATGTCAGTCTCAGTGGAAGGGGTAGGCTTCACTTGGATACCCATATAACAATCGAGAAAAATTCCTTTTACTTTTGGATCATGATATAAGTGCATAAAACCCTGGATATATGGGACCTCAGTCCACATATGGCATTGTGGAAAGAACTTGATGAGGAAACAATTCCACTGACTCAGAGAAATGGAGATTCTGTCTCCCTAGGTCTTTGGGCCTGAAATGGAAGAG
>NW_007731068.1:106528-145293 GCF_000696425.1 Galeopterus variegatus | reverse complement strand
TTTATTTTTACTTTACAGTGGTTTGTGATCCTATTTAACTGTTTCAAACATTTGTTCTTTGGCAAACTTCCCAAAACCAAATTCTGAAAATTCAGTCTTTTCACATGGAGTAAATTTGAAAGGTTCCACGGGCCCTGGAACTTCTCAAAGGATATATATAAGAGAGAGGTTTTAAAACCAATTGGTTTATTTGATAGATTAAACTATATGGGAAGCATTGCCAAAACAAGAAGGAATGTTTGACCTTATATGTGTTATACTGAGATGTTATTAATATGTGTTCCTAAATTATATAAGGTTCCCAGAAAACTGCTGTGTCTAGGTATAAATGCTATCAGTCATAATTTTGGTGACTTGAAATTGTTGTACAGCACACAAATAACCAAAATTTCTTGTCATGGTAATTTTATCACTCGTTGCCCACAGTCAGTGAAAATGAAAAGAATTCTTAAGCACAGGTTTGAAATAACTTTAAGATGTGTGGACAAAGTAAATGTTTTTCAGAACCTTAATAAGAAACTGATGGGTTTGTGAAACTGCTAGTCAAGATCAAGCAAAGCAAAAAGTAACTACACGAAGTTAAGTGACTGGTAAGCAGAATATTTTGTAACTTTTATTTTTTAGTTGTTTATGTAAATGTCCTTTCCAGATTTAAGGAAACTCCTTCTCTCTTAAGCTATCTATAAATTGTAGCAGTTTGGCAAAGCATACTTTATGAACAGAGATGGAAGCATTTGTTTTTTCCCTATTTGATTTCTCCAAAAGTTGAAAAATTTTGTGAATATCTTTGTGATTTTTATGGCAATGTGGTCGTTTGCATAGGTTTGGTAAGAATTTGCTCTCTCATTATAACAGGATACAATTGGAAATATTGGTTATAAAGTAGTATGTCTCTTCTAATTTCCTGACCCCACTTCATGTTGTCCTAATTTGGCATAACTGCTGTTTCATCTTTCCCTCCAATATGGGACATAAATTCCTGGGAATAAGCTTTCCCAGCTCCAAGGGATCAGTGTACCTCAGAGTAAGTCTTGTCAGCACTGAGGGACCAGTACAAAGAAATGGCCTTGTCAGTCAGAAAATTGATCTTCAATGCTATCTGGATGAATATGTTGATTTAAAAGGGGGTAATGATGTCTTCTGTACACAAAGAGTTCTCTAAAAGTATTCACCATCTTTAGTGGGGGCTCATGACTTAGATGAGACATCCTGTCCTAAGCAAAAGGATTCATGTAAGTTCTTGAGATTGTTGATATATCAATTAATGTATAGCATGTTAACTCTAAACATTGACAGTAAGAAGTTGTTGGAGTGAGCAGGACAGAAGCCATGTTGGAGACTAAAACCACAAGGGCTCTAAGAAAATGTTAAAAGGGTACAGTTATTTATTTTTCTTAGTATACATTTGTCTGAGTTCCCTCTTTCCTACAGCAAGATGATACTATTTACATGAATGTGGAGTTGTTTTCTAGCCAGCATGAAGCTGCAGACTGGCAGACTCTGGGAAGCCAAGGAAGACATCAGTAAAGCTATGCTGATTCTACCCCTCCATCAGGACCCCAACATTTGTCTGAGTTCCCTCTTTCCTACAGCAAGATGATACTATTTACATGAATGTGGAGTTCTTTTCTAGCCAGCCTGAAGTTGCAGACTGGCAGACTCTGGGAAGCCAAGGAAGACATCAGTAAAGCTATGCTGATTCTACCCCTCCATCAGGACCCCAAGGTTACAAAAAGGACGGGAGCAGGGACCAAGTGGAATCTTGGCAAGACTATGCAACAGAGTCGAGCAGTTCAGGCTCAGGCTCTGATTAGGGCATTAGTTTCCTGCTCCAAGTTCTAACAGAGTGACTGTCATCCAAAAACCATCATGATGCTTTATTTCGGTCTTGATCAAACCAAGTAAGGAGAACCTCTGTTTCTTAACTGGATTGATGAGTTCAGATTATGGCTCATTAATGTGCAGAAGAATACAAACACTTGCACTTCTACACACCTGAGCCTTCCCTGGGGTCACTTGACTGTCTAGCTAGTTTTGCTCCCAGGGACAGGTAGGGATAACTGTCCCATCTCAGCAAGAAGCAACTACAGAAGATTGCCAGGATTGACTCCCTTCTGCACCCCAAAAATTTTGGGGGAGAAAAACTCTCTCAGGGGGGAATTGAGGCAGTAATAGTATAGTGACATGCCCCAGGGAAGCTATTCTGAAACATTCAGGTTGGATCAGCACTACCACCTGTTTTCTAGAAAGTTAATGGACTCATAATGCACTGGCAACAGCTACACCACACAACCAATCTGCATGCCACACTGTCGCACCTGTGTACAAGGAAGAATGAAGGTGCAGGTGGCCACCATTATGACCTTTCACCTGTAATGAAGTGGACATGGTTAAGGGAAGCAGTTCCTGTGCATGACCAGATGCTGATACTGCCACATTAGGCCTTAATTACCTTAGATTCTCCTCCAAAGAGGAATATTCCTCCCCCTAGTGAGGATAGAGAGACACCCCTGTCTCAGGATGATACATAAACCCTCTCCTTGGGAATATACAAGGGTAGTTCTCATTTTCTTTCCAAGTGCACCTACATGCATACATTGGTGCATATTCTCTCTGCACAATAAAGCCCTATAATTGGTATGTTTGTCAGTTTCTTTCCTTTTGTTCTCATTGAGTGAGCTCACTGGGTTGTGAACTTCGATTGGCCCCAAGTAAAGTTCTCCTTGTAGGTTTGATCAAGAACCTACATAAGCCATCCAGTAAGAGGAACACCTGGGTTCTTCCAATCTTAAAGACAATCACCCACCCAGAGTTCACCTGAGGAGAAAATTGGACTTATAGTGTTATGATCTTAAACAACTAGGAGATTAAAATATTGTTTGGCTAGTAAGTCTAGGTGACGTATATTCTAGCATTATACATAATGCTTGCAGATCTAAAGACATTTTCATATTTATTTTAACAACAATTTTAAAACTAGCCTTATTTGCCAAAGATTATTTCAGATCACATGAACTAAAAGGCTTTTCAAGTTGTTTGTATTTTTCTGAGAGAATACTTGATTTATTTATGCACCTTTTCCCTTAAACATTTTCAATTTAGCCTGTGTTTCTTAACTGGATTGCTGAGTTCAGATTAGGGCTCATTAATGTACAGGAGCAACAAAGCATTTTCTATGCCTGGTCTCAACATAGATAGCTGTGAGCAAAAAGCAAACCTGCTCAACCTGAGGACATAACTGATTTTACAGGGCCCAATAGTTGGCCTCAACCCACCCAGTCCTCTTAGAAAGGTCTTGACTCCACCACAGAAAGGTTTCAAGGGCATAGTCACAGTAGAAAGTGAGAAAAAGTTTAATGTAATGGTTAAGACATACAGTTTCTACAGAGAGAGAGTGTGGCATGCTCCAGAGACTGAGCAGAGGTGACATCAAATTTAACACAAAAGTAATTTCAGTACAGACATCAAGACATTATAACACAAAAGTAAGAAAAGCATACTTAAAGTTCAGTACAAAGCACAGGCTGGCTCAAGAGAATGAGCAGCTGCTTGCTGAAAGTAAGTTTGGTATAAAGTAAAGTATCCACACCTCAGCCAGCCAAGTGCATGTTGCCTCCAGGAAAGTAAGCAACAATCCCACCTTTGGCTGAGATTCAGCTTTCATAGTTTCTCTATCTAATGAATATTCATTTAAGGGGGTTGTACTCAGTTATGTGCACCAGGCATATTCAAGAATATTCTGTGCTCTCTGTTGAGCATGCTCAGTCACTGGAGTTGCATAAACCAGTACCTTGTGGTCTTATTTTCCCTGGGTTGGTGCTAAAAATAGGTCTAACTGGCAACAGGAACTTTCCTCCATTGGAAAGCTGAGAGGAGGGGGCCTGAGACCTCAGGGAGTGGCTGGAAACCCAGAGGCATGTCCTCAAATGAATCCCAGGAAACTTCACACTTCCTATATCATAACTGTTACAATCATTTTAATGAAACATTTTTTTTTTTGTTCTTCTTTTGCTTTTGGGGTGGGTAGCAAGAAAGAAAAAGATTAGCAGATTCCATTTTAAAATCAATTTCTCACTTAGGGTTTTCATTTGCCTTTTGTAAAGAGTCATTTAAAAGAGTCAATTAAAATGTTTTGAAATATACTTAGAAGCTTCTGCATATTAATAGGTATCCCGAGGTGGGCCTAATTTGGGATCTCTATTTTTTTTTCTTATTATTAAAAAAATTCTATTTATTTATTTATTTATTGAAACATTCTTGATTGTACAGAGCTGTGGGGTACAGCAATTTAATTTTTCCATAATCAACATACATACTTGTGTGGTACAGTATGATATTTCAATACATGTATACAGTGTTTAATGATCAAATCAGTGTTGTAGAAATATAAAAAACTTTTTCCTTCTATCTAGCTGTATTTTTCATTTCGTGACCATTCTCTTCCTATCTGCCCTACTCTTCCCAACCTCTAGTAACCACCATTCTACTCTCTACTTCTGCAAGGTCACTTTCTTAGCTTGCAGATGTGAGTGAGAATATGCAGTATTTCTTTTTCTGTGCCTGGCTTATTTCACTTAACATAATGTTCTCCAAAATTAAAAATTTCTGCCATGAGTGACATGATATTATCTTTTTCTTTCTTACAGCTGAATTGTATTCCATTGTGTATATATATACACAAGGTTTTTTCTTTCTTTCTTTCTTTCTTTTTTACCCCCACCTTCCTAACTCATTAAAATGGGGCCACGCTTCAATGTGAGTGTTTGGGGGACATTCAAACTGTAGCAATTTCTTTACCAGTAGAAAGAGGAAAAACATTCAATAATTTTATGAACGTGCCTAAATGCTCATTCTATTGATAAACAGCCTGGGAAAATCTAGAAAGCTAGGGGTTCCTGAATCTGGCATGGCGCACTCCTTCTAAGAGAATAAATCTGCAGAGACTTGCTGCAGCCTTCTAGTGGGTATTGTGCAAAAACACCCGCAATTACAACGGTCTAAATTCCTCCCTGAATAAAGGAAGGGAGGAAGGGAGGAAGGGAGGAAGGAAGAAATCCACTTCCCTCATACTTCAGAATTTGCAAAATACATTTTTTCTCAAGCTATTCAGACATTCCAAAGACTCAATTGTGTCTTAGAGCCAAACTCATATGTAGTTTTATACGAAAAAGATGAGTCATTTATGGGACAAAATGACTCCTGTGCCAAAATAATTTGGCATTGAAAGGGGCCAGGGTTCTTTCCTTCTTATTTTTTTGTCCTTCATCATTTTTTAAAGTTTATTTTCGTTTATCAATATACAATGTAGTTTATTTTCATGTCCCTTTGCCAATTCCACCTCCCTTCTCATCAACATCATATCTGTTCACTTGTCTTGACAAGTTCAAGGCATTGTTGTGATTGTTATGTCTTCTTCCTCCCCACACTACTGTTTATTTGTCTGTATATTTATTTATTTTTAGCTTCCACAAATTAGTGCGAACATGTGGTATTTTTCTTTTGGTGCCTGACTTATTTGACTTAATATAATTTTCTCTAAGTCCATCCATGTTGCTGTGAATGGTAATATTTCATTCTTTTTTAGAGCAGAGTAGTATTCCATAGTGTAGATATGCCACATTTTCCTAATCCTCTCATCTGATGACGGACATTTGGGCTGGTCCCAACTCTTGGCTATTATATATAGTTCTGCTGTAAACATTGGAGTACAGATATCTCTTTGACATATGATTTCCTTTCAATTGGATGTACACCCAGTAGCAGGATTGTTGAATCATATGGGAGTTCAATGTGCAGTTTTGTGAGAAAATTTTGTACTATTTCAATAATGATTATATTAATTTACATCCTGACTAATAGTGTATGAGTTCCCTTTTCTTGGCATCTTTGTCAGCATTTATTATTTTCTATGTTTTTTTTTTCTTTTTTTTTTCCCTTTTTGTCTTTTTTACTAACCGGTATCGGGATCGCAACCCTCGGTGTTGCACCTGCACCACACTCAGCCAGTGAGCGGGAACCGGTCTCCACATGGGATCCAAACCGTCGGCAGGCCAGCCCTATTTTCTATGTTTTTGATAATACCCATTATAGCTGTAGTGCACTGGTATCCCATTGTTGTTTTGATCTGCATTTCCTTGATGATTAGTGATGTTGAGAATGTTTTTATATGCCTGTTGGTCTTCTGCATATCTTCTTTTTTTTTTTTTTTTGTCTTTTCTCCGTGTCTGGCAACGGATCACAACCCTCACTGTTGCCCCCGTACCGGACCAGGGACCGGCGACGGGATCGCAAGCCTCGGCGTTGCTCCCGCGCCTCGCTCAGCCAGTGAGTGGGAGCCGGTCCGTACGCGGGATCTGAACCCTTGGACAGGAGCGCCGCCACGCTTCCCAAGCGGCGCACTATCCAGTGCGCCACCAGGCCGGCCCCTGCATATCTTCTTTTGAGAGATATCTATTCATCTCATTTTCCCTTTTTAAAATCAGATTATTATTTGAGTTGTTTGAGTTCCTTGTATATTCTTGACATTAATCCCTTCACAGATAATTAATGCGCAGATATTTTCTTCCATTCCATAAATTGTCTCTTCACTTTGTTGATTGTTGCCTTTAGGAGCCCTAATTTTGTAAATGCAGTTCTTAAAATGCAGTGTTGTTTATCTGGAGCATTGTGCATGTGGCCATCATAATTCTAAATTATCTCTAATAAGATTTTGCCACATTTCTAAGTAATTACAGCCTCTGTGTCCTAATATATGTGTAAAAGACAGGTGTACTTACAAGGTGGAGTTTTCAGTTTTGTAGAAGTTAAGGATTTAATATTTATATTGAATCTAGGGTCTGTTAGATCCTAGAGAATAGCCTAACAGGGAAAGATCACAGGGGTGGGCCATGTAATGCTTTCACAGTGTACCTCATCACATAAACATTTTTATCAGGCTGGTGGGCATAACCCCATTATGCATTCTGCATAAGTACCTGAACAGTTCCCACAAATCAAAGCTGTGTTTTTGGCTCTGAGATCCCTGATCAACTTAGCCAACGATTACCCACTACATAAACATGCAAGAAGAGATCAAAGATGATATAACCCAAATCCATGTGAATTCTGAAAGCCAGAGTTCATGCCCCTACGGCAACCTCTGTCAGTTACCATTAAAAGTGCAGCTCTTGTCATCAACTCATCAGCCACTGCATACCCTGAAAGGTCACATGCTCTGTTATAGCACTCACTCACACTTGGTGCCCACTCCAAATTCATACACTCTCTCACAGCACAAAGTAAGCTTGGCTTTGAAACTCAAAAAGATAGAGGGGTTCATTACAAAAAGAGCAGAGCGCAACCCTAGAGGAACTTACTTAGAAGGCTTAGGGCTTTGTAAGGGAGACAGGGGACTTTTAAAGGTGTTGATGCACCTCTAATGCATTACTAAGGGGTTTTGGAAATCAAAAGCAGTATCTTTCAGGTCACTTAATTAGTTGCCAGAATGGTCAAAAGAAAAACATACAAGTTTAGTTATTAATTTAATTGGCTTTTATTCATAATTGAGGACACACACTCTGGCAGTTGTTTTGCTGGGAGAATTGTGGCTATGGTGAGTCCATGTGAGAGAGGGTCTGAACTGGGAGATCAGAGGGCACAGATAGCAGGGATTGTGAGAGCCATTTGAGGAAGAATCAGCAGGTCTTTGTGAGTGATCGGAGAGGAGGGATTATTGAGGAGGAGCCTGAAGATGGCTCTGAGCTGTGTCAAGTTTGAGCTTTTGGATGGATCAAATGTCATTTACCTTGAGGTAAGGATGAGAGTTAGGTTGGTTAGAGCATCAGAGGCTGAGCTCAGTCTTTGATGTGTTTAGATAAGATGCCTGTGGGCCATCCAGGTGGAACTACTGAATGGGCTCTCACTTTAACATTCATTATAAACCATAAAAAGCACAATGAAAGTGTAAAGTTCTATTGAGATCTTCATGTCCATGGGTCAGAAGGGGGAGTGAGACCAGGGGGGTAAAGATGAAGGATGAATTCAAAAGCTGGGCTACAAGGTCAAGAAATCTCCTTGGCAGTCTCCCTATAGCTTAAAAATTACTGTGCTTATTCAACGACTTGGGAGTAATGCATTTAAAGATGAAGGATGAATTCAAAAGCTGGGCTACAAGGTCAAGAAATCTCCTTGGCAGGCTCCCTATAGCTTAAAAATTACTGTGCTTATTCAAGACTTGGGAGTAATGCATTTTACACGTTTCCATTACAATATAAAATACTAATAGCCAAGGAATACTGTGTGCTTATAATTAGCACATCTAGTGCAACCAATACAAGTAAATGTGTATGAATAGTACAACTAATGGCCAACAAATGTTGTATGCTTAGTACATGCCAGTTAGTTAGCTAAACACTTTCAATAGATTACCTCACTTGATCCTCACAGCAGCATGCAAAGTGGTTCTTTTATTAGCCTCGTCTTATAGGTGAGAGAACTAAGGTCCAGTCATTTGCCCAGGAACTTGGAGCTTGTGTGCTGGAGCCAGAATGTGAAGCCACACTACCTGGTGGACTTGATAGCATGTGCTCTTAACAACTCAGCAGTTCATGGTAGTTCAGCACATAACCTTTTTTTTTTTTTTTTTTTGCTTTAAAGTAAGACATAGATAAGGTGCAGTTCAGGTAAAGAAAGTGTGCCTGCAGGACTCCCACGTTGTCAGCAGGAAGGCTGGGGAAGGTGATAAGAGAGGACTTTTCTTAGCGGTCCTTGGACAGTCTGCATCAGAATTGTTTGGCATGTTTGTCTAAAACTGAGATCTATAGGTCTCACTTGGTCCAACTGAAAGCAGAATTACTCAAAACTAATGTTTGAGACCTGCTGAGTTGGGGCTGGATGCCTGGGTTCTGGAAGGCAGTGGAATCTTGGCTTCTCCAGTCTGATTCCTCTGTGAAATCAGCAATGTAGTCACTGTGCTCTTTTCTTCTCTGGGCTTGTGGGGGATGGATGGGGGACTAAAAGTGCATGCCCACTGTGTTTGTGATGGGGAGTCTCTGGATTCAGGAGCGCCCTTGGCTCTGGGAAAGAGGGTTAAGTTGAGAGGTTCCCTGCCATTGCACAGACTTCTCATGATTTGGTATTGATGTAGCTTCCCTTTTTGTTATCCCACCTACCTCTACAACCAACCCCTGAGCATCACATTCAACTTCTGGGGGGGCTATGATTGTTTTGATAACTTTGCTAGCTGTTTCCTCCCTGTACTTCACTGAAATAAGTAGCAGGAGTTTTTTCATGGCCATTAGGGTCTCTGCTTCATGTTTTCCTTTTCTCCATGGAACCTGAGAGAACAACAGGGCACAGAGAATCATGTGCATGCTCTAGCTCCCAGTATTCATATATGGTGAAGGGGGAAGTGTGTTGAAGTTTTAATTCTTATGGGATGGTTAATGTTGTCTGGGTAGCTCCTATAACGCATATGTGAACTGAGTATAGTCCTAATGGCTTCTGTGTCACTGCCACTTAAGTGTTCAGGGTGGTGCTGTGAATGTTTATGAGAGTGTCTCATTTCTGGGTGTGTGCACATGAGTCTGAGTGTGAGGTCAATGGTAGGTGGTGCCAGGAGGAAGTGATTCAAGAGCTGAGTTTGCTTCCTTTATGTGTCTACTTTTTGTGCAATGTCCTGGTAACTTGTGTTGCCAAAGGTTGGTAAGATACTAGAAATGTCCTCAATCCAGTCTGAAGTCCACCTCATTTTATTCCTGGGTGTGTATCCTGTGAGGTGCTGGGAAGGTGGAGGATGAAATATCCAGCTCTTCCTGAACAGTCTGAGGTCAGGTCTCAGAAATTACGTGTTGATCATTTATCCATCACCACCCTTGGATCTGTGAGTAACATCCAAAGGATTTGAGAGTTTCTGTGACAAAGGTATGATCTGCTCTGGGAAGATTATAGAAAAGTTGACAAGCAGGAAACTGGTTAGATTCATGGCTTCTTTCTAAGCAATATTTAGGCATTCTGACCTTTAGAAAGAATTCAATGTCACCGATATTTGTCACATACCTACCAAGGGCCAGGTGCTGAATTTTCAAAGGTAAATGAAATATATCTCTATCCTCAGGAACTAATAGTTTGCCATTCCTCGAACATGGCATCCTGGGGCAATTCCCTCAGTATCCAACTCTCTCTCACTTGTAAGACATTGGAGCCCTCAGAATCAGACAGGCGAGCTCAGATGGTGGAGTGGCTGGAGGAGGAATGTGGGACAGGAGTCCAGTCCTTGGCCACTTTCTGACTCTCCCTTTCAGGAGCACAGAGACCATGGAGGAGGAATGTGGGACAGGAGTCCAGTCCTTGGCCACTTTCTGACTCTCCCTTTCAGGAGTACAGAGACCATGGGAAGGGAGGAAACTGGCTCCTTAGGAAATGCTATGGTATGTAACATGGTGTGCATGGCAACTGTGATAGTCTCTCAGATCCTCAAGATATAAGAGCATGGACTCCAGCACTGGAAGGAATGGAGAATAAGTGTGTGTTCCCTGGGGGATCCCAAATGGAATTTGTTAGCTATTCTTAGAACAAGGCAGCAAGATGGCATTAGCGGGGAGATGGAAGGGAATAGTAGAGCCTTGAGAGATTTCTATAGAGAACCATGATTGCTTCATTTTGTTCAGATGAGGATGTTGAGCTGTCAATTTGGAGTAGGTGTCTGGGTGGGGGGAGATGCACAAAAATGCTCAAACTGGTTCCAGTTTTTGTCTGAGGTTTACACAGTAAGTTTGTGTCCCCTCTACCAAACCAAAGTGCCAAGGCAGACAGGCTAGGACTTCCTTCCTGCATTTTCTCCCATTCTGCTAAGGCTTCATGGTGCCCTTTTGTGACTTCTTTCTCAGTTCAATATTGCCTTTGATATTTATGTTGGTTTGATGTAACATGTGAAATTAATGGGGATAGGGCAAGTGAAATTTTCTAGATTTCATAATCTTAGTGTTGGCTCTGGGCCCTATATTTGCACTTTTCCAGTATGGTCTTGGGAACTTAATTCTACTCTGTGTCCTATTGAAACTCTTTGTCCAGCCCAGATGTCTCTAATTACACTTCAGAGAGAGAGAGAGAAAGAGAGAGAGAGAGAGAGAGAGAGAGAGAGAGAGAGAGAACATAAGCAAATGTGGATTTAAATCCACTTTGTACTTTATTTTATTAGCTGTGCAAACTTGGGCAATTGACTTAAGCTCTCTAAGACTCAGTTGCTACATCTGCAAACGGGAGATGATACTCAAATAATAGGTCCAGTAATAGCTAACATGTGTTGAGCATTTTACTCTTATTAATCCAGTTAATTCTTGTACATCTCTACTGATTAGATGCTATTTATTTGTCATTTTTCAGAAGATGTAATTAACACATAGAAAGGAATGTAGCATGTCTACATTAACATCATTTGTAAGCAGCATAGCTGGTATTCTGAAATTAGATAGTGTAATTCCAGAAGCTGTGTCCTAAACTATTGCACTAGACTGTTTAGTACACAGTGTTAAAAAAACATTAACTGAATAAAAAAAAAAGAACTTGAAGCACTGGGTGTTGTGCTTGGTAAAGAGTAGGCACTCAGTAAATGGTAGCTGTTGCCATCAGAATAAGGAAGCCTGCTTTCGCAAATGTGGCAATACCAATGATGTCTGACAAGACAGAAAAGAAAAACAGAAGAATTAAAACTGGGTGACTGTGTAGAGGGGCTCCCCTTGAGGAAGCCAGTGCTCAATAATCACTCTTCTGACTCTGCTTCAGAGGACTCTGGCTGTTCATTGCCTGACATCTCACGCATTTGCTCAGGGCTCCCAGATCAGATACCTGTGGAACAGAATGAGGCTTCTTCCTAAATTGGCACAGGGCTTTGTTGTTACTGTTATCGTTTGTTTGTTTGCAAGATGGCAGACTAGAGATTTCCAGCAAGTGGTCCTCCTGCAGAAAGTGTCCAGAGCAGGAATGCACAGTTAGGATTGGTGCAGGAGGATTTCTCTCTTGTGGCAAGAATAATCTATTTGGCCACAAACACTCCCTATTGGTAACCATCATCTTTGTCATGCCTTACTACTGCCTTGGTTGCTTGCACCATTGTATAGTCCCAGATCTAAGGTCCATCTCCCCCTACAGAAGTTTGTCCCTTCTCCATAGCAACCGCCAGCCCTCCCTGCACCATGGACCCCAGCCCTAGCTGGTGCATGGCCCCAGCACCAGCCACTGGACAGCCCTGGCCCCAGATACCTGAGGCCTGCACCACAAAGCCACAGACACTGCATCACCACACCATGTGACCCTGGCCACAGCTTCTGTATCCCTGCACAGTGTGGCTACAGCTACCAGAACCCACTGCCAGAGTCCAATGCCACAGCCCCAGACACCCACAGCTGTAGCAGCACCCACTAGCAACCTCTGCTACATGGCTCCAGCTGCCCTCAGCTGCAATCACACCTGACAGCACCACCAAGAATGGCTGAGTGTACCCAGCACTAGTGAGACTATATATCCTACCCCGAAAATAAACTAAAATATCCCACCGAGTAGACAATATAAAATGAATTTACAGGAGGGAGTCTCTTTTCTCAAAAAACACCCCAGAGTAAAAGTAGCAGCAGCTTCTCTACCAGATGACCAGACATCAATGTAGGGATAGTAGAAATATGAAAAAACAAGAAAATATGGCAATGCCAAACGAATGCAATAAATCTCAAACACCAGTCCAAAACCACAGGAAACCCTGAAATGTTCAAAACAGAAGTCTCAGCAACAAATTTTTTTTTTTTGGTCCTTTTTGAGACTGGCTGCACCACGCTCAGCCAGTGAGTGCTATGAGCACACCGGTCATCCCTATATAGGATCTGAACCCGCGGCGGGAGCACTGCTGCACTCCCAGCGCCACACTCTCCCGAGTACACTACGGGCTCGGCCCCTCAGCAACAATTTTAAGGAAACTCAATGAGATGCAAGAAGACTCCAACAGATGACACAATGAAATGAGAAAAACAATCCAGGAGATGAAGGAGGAAGTTATAATGAGATAAATGCCATAAAAAAGAATGCAGCAGAACTCTTAGAATTGAAGGACACATTCAACAATGTAAAAGCTATGTTCAAGAGCGTAAGCAGCAGTCTAGAACAAGCAGAAGAAAGAAGTTCTTGGCCAGCCCTATGGCTCACTCAGGAGAATGTGGTGCTGGTAGTGCTGAAGCCACGGGTTTGGATCCTATATGGGGATGGCCAGTGCACTCACTGGCTGAGCGTGGTGCAGACCACACCATGCCAAGGGTACTGGTCCAAAAAAAGAAAGTTCTCATATCAAAGACAGCCTTTTCAAAATAACGCAAGCATACAAAAAACAAACAAACAAACAAAGAAAAAAACAAAAAGAGAGAGAGAGAGAGAAAGAAATGAGGAAAATCTTTGAGAGCTATCACACAACCTTAATCCCATAAACATCCAAATCATGGGTGTACTGGAAGGAAAGGTGGAAGGAAAAGACATCAAAAACATATTCAACAAATAATAACAGACAACTTCCACATCACAGGTATTGGTAGAGATATAGAGTTCCATATTCAAAAGAATCAAAGATCCCCAAACAGATTTATTTACAAAAAGGTCCTCTCTGAGGGACATTGTAGTAAAACTGTCAAAAGTCAAAGAAAAAGAGAGAACCCTTTTAAAAAGGAAGAGAAATGTGCCATGTCACATCTAACAGAGCCCCCATCAAACTAAAAGTGGACTTCTCAAGAGAAATCCTACAGACCAGAAGAGAATAGGATGATCTGTTTAAAGTATTAAAAGAAAAGTACTGGCAGCTATGAATAGTATACCCAGCAAGGCTCTTCATAAGAAATGAAGAAGAAATAGTGTATTTCGCAGACAAACATAAACTGCAGGAGTTCACCACCACTTGACCAGCCGTACAAGAAATAATCAAAGCACTCCTGATTTTGAATCCAAGAAATGATAATCAGCAACATGAATACATGAGAAAGAAGTAATACCACTGGTAGAGCACATATACAAATGAGAAAGACAAAGAAACTATATCACACAACCTCAAAAAAGAATGAACACCATTCATGAATGAAGACAAAGAATAAAGGTGAAAGAAAAGAAGAAAAGATATTTAATAAAACCATACAAAAGCAATTGAATGCCAGGAGTTACACAATACCTTTCCTTTTTTAAAAAAATTTAATTTTATTTTGTGAATATACAATGTGGTTGATTATCATGGCCCATTACCGAAACCTCCCTACCTCCTCCCTTTCCCCTCTCCCTCCCAACAATCTCCTTTCTGTTTTCTTGGCTTATCAACTTCAAGAAATTGTAATTGTTGTGTCTTCTCCCCTCTTCCCTGGTTGTTTTCGTATTTATTTATTTATTTTTAGCTCCCACAAATAAGTGAGAAGATGTGATATTTCTCTTTCTGTGCCTGACTTGTTTCACTTAATATAATTCTCTATAAGTCCATCCATGTCACTGCAAATGGCAGTATATCATTCTTTTTTATAACAGAGTAGCATTCCATTGTGTAGATGTACAACATTTTCCATATCCACTCATCTGATGATGGATATATGGGCTGGTTACAGCTCTTAGCTCTTGTAAAGAGTGCTGTGATGAACATTGGGGAACAGGTATACCTTCGACTTGCTGATTTCCATTCCTCGGTGTATATTCCCAGCAGTGGGATCGCTGGGTCATATTGTAGATCTTTCTGCAATTGTTTGAGGAACCTCCATACCATTTTCCATAGAGGCTGCACCATTTTGCAGTCCCACCCACAATGTATGAGAGTTCCTTTTTCTCCACAAACATGCCAGCATTTATCGTTCACAGTCTTTTGGATATTAGCCACCCTAATTGGGGTGAGACGGTATCTCAGTGTGGTTTTGATTTGCATTTCTTGAATGCTGAGTGATGTTGGGCTTTTTTTCATATGTCTGTTGGCCATTTGTATATCTTCCTTTGAAAATGCCTATTTAGCTCTTTTGTTCATTTTTTAATTGGGTTCCTTGTTTTTTTGTTGTAAAGATTTTTCAGTTCCTTGTATATTCTGGATATTAATCCTTTGTCAGATGTATATTTTGCAAATATTTTCTTTCTCTCTGTTGGTTTTCTTTTATCTCCGTTAATGTTTCTTTTGCTATGCAGAAGCTCTTTAATTTGATATAATCCCATTTGTTTATTTTTCCTTTGGTTGCCTGTGCTTTTGGGGTAGTGTTCATGAAGTCTGTGTCCAGTCCTACTTCCTGAAGAGTTTCTCCTATGTTTTCTTTAAGAAGTTTTATTGTTTCAAGGTTTATATTTAATTCTTTACTCCATTTTGTGTTGATTTTAGTATATGGTGAGGGGTATGGGTCTAGTTTCATTCTCCTGCATATTGGTATCAAGTTATCCCAAGCACAATTTTTTGAAGAGGCAATCTCTTCTGCAGTGTATAGGCTTGGTGCCCTTGTCAAAGATCAGATGGCTGTAGGTGTGTGGGTTGATTTTGACATTCATTCATGACAAAGACCCTCTATAAGTTAGGTATAGAAGGAAAGTATCTCAACATAATTAAAGCCATATATGATAAACCCGCTGCCAATATCATCCTGAGTGGGGAAAAGCTGAAAGATTTTCCTTTAAGAACAGAAACTAGACAAGGATGCCCACTCTCACCACTCCTATTCAACATAGTGTTGGAAGTACTAGCCAGAGCAATCAGAAAAGAGAAGGAAATAAAGGGCATCCAGATTGGAAAAGATGAAGTCAAACTATCCCTGTTTGCAGATGACATGATCCTATATATCGAACAGCCTAAAGCCTCTACAAAAAAACTCTTGGAGTTGAGAAATGATTTTAGCAAAGTAGCAGGATACAAAATCAAGACACAAAAATCAGTAGCATTTCTATTCTCCAATAGTGAACATGCAGAAAGAGAAATCAAGACTGCTTGCCAATTGACAATAGCCACCAAAAAAATAAAATACTTAGGAAATGAGTTAACCAAGGATGTGATAAATCTCTATAATGAGAACTACAAACCACTGCTGAGAGAAATTAAAGAGGACACAAGAGGCTGGAGAGATATCCAAGGCTCTTGGATTGGAAGAAACAATATTGTGAAAATGTCCATACTACCCAAAGTGATATACAAGTTCTATGCAATCCCCATCATAATTCCAATGACATTTTTCTCAGAAATGGAAAGAACTATTAAGACATTAATATGGAATAACATAAGACCACGCATAGCTAAAGCAATGCTGAGCAAAAAAATAAAATAAAATATAATAAATATAAATAAATAATAAATAAAGCTGGAGGCATAACACTACCTGTCTTTAAACTAACCATGAAGCTATCATAACCAAAACAGCATGGTACTGGCATAAAAACAGACACACTGATCAATGGAATAGAATAGAGTTCCTAGTTTCTTCTAGTGGTTGCTCTGAAGAAAGAATTGCCAAAATGCTTAGGTGGTATTCTAGCTAAGCACCAAGGTGCTTAAGACCCTGGTCCTACAGGTCAGCAGCCCTGACAGTGGAAAAAGGTGTAGAATCTTCCTCTTCACTATTGGTTATACATTTGATTTTCCTGTGTATGGTGGGTGTAACACTGGACTTTGGAGAGATAGGAGAAGCCAATTCTTGGTTTGCTTTCTTGCTCTCTGTTTTTCTGGCATATGTACTTCAGTGGAAAAGTATATAACCCTTAAGATTAGGTCACATTCAAGTTAGACTCTGATAAGACAGGACTAGGGTGGGAAGGAATGAGTGTGCTCTGAATTGGTAATAGTAAATAACAAAAATAATACCTTAGACAAATTTAAAGTTCAACTGAGTTTATTTGAGCAATAAAAAAATAAAGCAAGATTAAGGGAAGCAAAAGTGCTTCACAATTTGGGCAGCACTTCAAACCAGAGTAGTTCCAGAGAATTCCAAGCAATAACATGCTCTGACAGCATTTATAGGAAGTGGATGTACAGTGTAGAGAATACTTAATTGGTTACAACTTAAAAGAGACCAATTAGCAATCAGCAGGTGCCTGCATGTAGACATTTAAACCTTTTGAGAGAACATAGTGCTCCAGAAAGTCTACTATTAATACTATGAGGTGGATAATACCAAGAATTTGGAGTATACACCTTAACCAGCGTCCTCATAACCAAACTAACTCAAATCAAATTGATCAAAGGATAATCTATTTCTTTTAAGCCATCTGTGAGTATTTTTTGTGTGTGACTGAATCTCTACAATAGGTAATATATTTATCCTTGAGCAGCAAAAGATTTACAGTACGTAAACTCCTCCCTGTTCTGTTAGTAAGTAATCTACCACTTCATGACTGGGTTAAATTATACAGGGAGTGAGAATAAGCAGGTTCAGGAGTGTAGCTATTGGGCTGGCCCTGTGGCACACTCGGGAGAGTGCAGTGCTTATAGCGCCAAGGCTGCAGGTCGAATCCTACATAGGGATGGCCGGTGTGCTCACTGGCTAAGCATGGTGCAGATGACACCAAGCCCAGGCTTGTGATGCACTTCCTGGTAAAAAAAAAAAAAAAAAAAAAAAAAGGAACTCTAGTTATCACATCATACTTCCAAACAGGAAAGGCTGGCATAAACAAGGCAAAATTGAGTGGTAAGTCTAGTTATGGTAAGTGTCTTGTTCTGATTTCTTGGAAAAAAGACATACACATCTAATGTATTGTATCAGATTTTTTTTTTACCTCAAAGTCTCCAAGAGATATACATTTCCAAAATCTGAAGGGTGAGGCCTTTTCAGTTGTAAAATGTTGGCCAAAATTTCAAGGCACTGAACCCTTACTGCAGTATGGGTGGTGAAAAGAACATGTTATGGGCAGAAGTCAGGAGCATGCCTAGAGACCTGTGCAGGAACTGCAGGCGGTTCCCACCACCAGGCAGAAGGCAGTAGCATACCCAGTGTCCTTGGCAGGACCTTGTGTAGTATCGCCCTCTGGCAAGGAGGCAGGAGGATGCCAAAACCACCACTTCCATGCAGGTTGTCCACCACGGCCACATCCACAGTCACTATAATAGCAGCCATAAGCACTGTGTAAGTGGTCCACCACCCACTTGATTGCCTTGAAGACGAGTCATCAACAGAGGCCATAAAAAGAAGAGGAAGTTCTCTTTCCTCAGGCGCAACCCAAAGTACTAGAGTAAGCGACTGCTTTACCAGATGACTTGACATCCATGTACAGACACTAGAAATATGAAAAAACAAGAAAATATTATACCATCAAAATAATGCAGTAATTCTCAAAAAGAAGAACATATGAAGCAGGAAGCCCCTGAAATAAGTGAAAAGGAATTCTGAGCACCAATCTAAAGGAAAATTAATGAGATATGAGATGACTCAGACACCATAATGAGATGAGAAAAAAACTCCAGGATTTGAAGCAGAAAATTTACAAAGAATTTAAAACCTTAAAAAACAACATAACAGAACTCATGGAACTGAAATATTTACTCAGTTAAATAAAAAACACAACTGAGAGTTTAAGCAACAGGTTAGACCAAGCAGAAGAATTTCCGATCTCAAAGACAGTTTTTCAAAATAACTCAGGAATACCCAATGAAGGAAAAAAGAAGTTTAAAAAGTGAAGAAAATCTAAGAGAGCTAGCAGATAACCCTAAACACACAAACATGGGAGTTCCACAGGTGAAGAGAAAGGAAAAGGCATTGAAGACCTATTCAACAAAATAATAATGGAACATTTCCCAGTAATAGGGAGAGACATGGACCTTAGGAAGAAAGAGACTCAGAAATCTCCAAGCAGATTCAATCCAAAAAGATCCTCTCAAAGACACAAAATGTCAAACTGGCAAAACTCAAAGATAAGGAAACAATTCTAAAAGCAGCAAGAGAAGAGTGTTAAGTCACCTATAAGGGATCCCCTATCAGAATAACAAAATTCTCCACAAAATCTCTACAGGCCAGAATAAAAAGGGATGGTATATTCAAAATACTAAAAGAAAAATTTGCAAGCCAAGAACACTATATCCACCAAAGCTATCCTTCAGAAATGAAAGAGAAATAGTGTATTTCCCAGAGAAACAAAAACTGCAGAAGTTCAACACCACATGACCAGTCCTGCAAGAAGTCCACAAGGGAGTCATGCATCTCTGGAATCTGAAGAATGAAAATCACTACTGTATGTATATAGGAAAGAACAAAACCCACTGATAGAACAAAAATGCAAATAATAAAGAAAAAGAAACCAAATCTTACCACCTGAAAAAACTAACAAATATCAAAGACACACAATAAAAGGGGAAGAGAGGAACAACAGATATTGAAAACATCGAAATGAAAATCCATAAAATGCCAGGAGTGAGACAATGTATTTCAATAACAACCTTAAATGTAAATGGATTAAACTTCTCACTCAAAAGACAAATACTGATTGACTGATTAAAAAGCTAGATCCAATTATATGCTGTCTTCAAAAGACAGACCTCACCTGTAAAGATGCACACAGACTAACAGTGAAGGGAAGGATATACCATGCAAATGGAAACCAAAACTGAACAGGAGTAGCTATTCTTACATTGGAGAAAATAGACTTTAAACCAAAAACAATAATAAGAGACAAAGAAGACAACTATATAATGATAAAGAGATTTATCCATCAAGAAAACCTAATAACCATAAATATATATGCACCCAACATCAGAGGAGCCAGATATATAAATCAAACACTATTAGACCTAAAGAAAGAGATAGACCCAAACACAATAATAATAGGGGACCTGAAACCCCATCTCTCAGCATTGTACAGATCATCTAGGCAACAAATCAACAGAGCAACACAGAATTTAAACTACAGCTTACACCAGTTTGACCTGGAAGATGTCTACAGAATATTTCATCCAACAGAATATACTCTTTTGTCATCAGTGTGTGAAACATTCTCCAGGATAGAACACATATTAGGTCACAAGACAAGTCAGAGCAAATTTTGAAGAACTGAAATCATTTGAAGTATTTTTCCAAACCACAAAGGATTAAAACTAGAAATCGGTAACCAGCAAAACTCTGGAAACTGTAACAAATATATGGATATTAAACAATATGCTCCTAAATGACCTATTGGTCTAAGAATAAATTAAGCAGGAAATTAAAAAGTTCTTGAAACTAATGAAAATAAACACATGTCATACCAAAACCTGCAGAGTACTGCAAAAGCAGTACTAAAAGGGAAGTTTGTTATGATAAATAAAACAACTTCTTTTCCAAAATAATGGAAAGATTTCAAACAAACAGCCTAACACTACACCACGAAGGACTAGAAAAACAAGAACAACCCGAAACCAAATGTAGTAGATGGAAAAAAATAATAAATATCAGGGCAGAAATAATGGAAATAGACCCTCTAAAAATACTAAAGACAATGAAACAAAAAGTTTTTTTGACAGGTGAAAAAAAATATGCAAACGCTAGCTAGGCCAACTAAAAAAAGAAGAAAGAAGACCCAAATAACAAAAATCAGAAATGAAAAAGGAGACATTACAATGAATACTGCAGAAATACAAAGAATCACATTATACAATTTCAAACAAGTCTACACCACCAAATTTGAAACGGGAGAGAATAGATAAATTTCTTGACTCATACAAACTGCCAAGACTGAACCAAGAAGAAATAGAAAATGTGAGCAGACCAATAACAAGCAATGAAATTGAAGCAGTAATCAGCAGTCTCCCAATAATGAAAAGCCTGGGGCTGGGTGGCTTTACTGCTGAATTCTACCAAACCTTTAAAGAGGAATTAATACCAATTCTTTTCAAACTATTCCAGAAAACGCCATTCTCCCAAACACACTCTATGAGGCCAGCAGCACCTTGATATTAAAACCACAGAAAGATACAACAACAACAACAAGAACAAGAACAAGACTACAGGCCAATATCTCTAATGAACATAAGGGACTCCAAAATCCTCAACAAAATATTAGCAAACAGCATACAGGGACATATCAAAAAATTATACACCATGATCAAGTGGGATTTATCCCAGGGATGCAAGGATTGTTCATCGTATGCAAATCAATAAATGTGATATACCACACATACAAAGTCAATGATAAAAACCACATGATTATCTCTAAAGACAGAGTAAAAGCAATTGACAAAATTCAACATTGCTTCATGATAAAGACCCTCAATGAGTTAGCTACAGAAGTAAAATATCTCAACACAATAAAAGCCATATATGTCAAATCCACTATCAACATCACTCAATATGGGGAGAAGCTGGAAGATTTTTCCCTTAAGAACAGGAAAAAGAGACAGATGCTTATTTAAGCTGGAAGATTTTTCCCTTAAGAACAGGAAAAAGAGAAGGATGCTTATTCTCACCACTCCTATTTAACATAGTATTGGAAGTAGTAGTCAGATCAATCAAGCAAGAGAAAGAAAAAAAGGGCATCCAGATTGGAAAAGACAAAGTGAAATTGTCCCTGTTTGAAGAAGACATGATATTATACATAGAAAACCCTAAAGACTCTACCAAAAAACTCTTAGAGTTGATAAATGATATCAGTAAAGTTGTAAGATACAAAATCAAGACACAAAAACCAGCATTTTTACACCAATAACAAACTAGCAGAAAAAGAAATAAAAAAATTAAGCCCATTTACAATATTCACCAAAGTAAATTAATTAATTAATTAAATAAAGCACGTAAGAATCAATTTAACCAAGGAGGTGAAAGATCTCTACATTGAGAAGTAGAAATAACTGCTGAAAGAAATTAAAGGGGACACACAAAAAATTAAAGAGGACAAAAACAAACAAAAAAAAAGCATTCAGTGCATTGGATTGGAAGAATTAACATGAAAATGTCCAGAGTACTGAAAGTGATCTACAGATTCAACACAATCCCCATCAAAATACCAATGAAATTCCTCACAGAGATAGACAAAATGATCTTAAAATTTGTATGGAAAATCAAAAGACACCTTATAGAGAAAGTACTCTTCAATGAAAAGAGCAAAGTTGGAGACATCAAACTTCCTGGCTTCAAAATTTAGTATAAAGCTATAGTAATTGAAACAACATGGTACTGGCAGTTAGATAAATTAATGAACTGAATAGAATAGAGAGCACAGAAATAAACCTACACACTTACAGCCAACTGATATTTGACACTTGGGAAAGGACAGCCTCCTCAAAAATGGTGCTGGGAAAACTGGATATCCACATGCAGAAAATTGAAACTAGATCACTACCTCTCATCCCACATGACTCATGAAAAAGAATTCAAAATAGATCAAAGACTACATTTAAGATCTTAAACTATGAAACTACTAGAAGAAAGCATAGGGAAAACATTATGTAAAATGGGAGCAGTAACACATTTTTGAGTGACACTACAAAGTCACAGACAACTTAGCAAAAATACATAAATGAGACTAATCAAACAAAAAATTTCTGCACAGCAAGTGACACTGTCAACAAAGTGACAAAACAGCCTACAGACATGGAGAAAGTGTTTGACAACTACACATCAAACAACGGCTAATATTCAGAATATATAAGGAACTTAACAGAAAAAAACAAAAATCAAAACAAACAACAACAAAAAAGTAAACGATCAGAAAATAGGCAGAAGACTGAACAGAGATTTCTCAAAAGAGACATACAAATGACCATCGGGCCCATTAAAAAATGCTCAATATCACTAATCATCAAGTGAAATGCTAATTAAAATCACGATGAGATATCATCCCAGTCCAGTTAGCAGAGCTATTATCAAAAAGACAAAAAATAACAAATTCTGGCTAGGATGTGAAGAAAAAGGAACTCTCCTACATTGCTGGTGGGACTATAAATTGGCAAAACCGCTGTAGAAAATAGTACAGACATTCCTCAGACAACAAAAAATAGGTTCACCTTATGACACATCTATCTCACTACAGGTTACATAGTTAAGGGAGAATAAATCAATATATAAAAAAGACACCTGCACTCCCATGTTCATTGCAGCACTACTCATAATAGCTAAGAGATGGAATCAACCTAAATGCTCATCAACAGATGATAAAAAATCGATGATAAAAAAATTGTGGTATATATACACAATGGAATACAACTCAACTCTTAAAAGAACTATGTCCTATCATTAGCACCAACATGGATGGAACTGGAAACCATCATGTTAAGTGAAGTAAATCAAGAACAAAAAGACTAATACCACATAATATCACTCATATGTGGAATCTTAAAAAAAATGTGATTCTCATAGAAGTCGAGAGTAGAATAATGGTTACTAGAGGTGTGGGGAGGTGGAAGGAAAAGTGGCGGATTAATGGGTACAAAACTATACTATCTATTCTAAGTGAATCGTTGTGCAGCATTTGCATGTATTGAAATAACACACCGTACCTCACAAATATGTATAAATAAATGTTAAAATATTTTGAATAAATTAAAAAATAAATAAAAATTAAAAATTGAAGTGGACAAAATTCTTCTAAACTCATAATATGAGGTGAGCATTACCCCGATAACAAAACAAGGAAACAATATAACAAAAAAAGTAAACTACTATTACTATCCTAATAAACACAGATGCAAAAATTCTCAACAAAATACTAGCAAATGGAATCCAATAGCACATCAAAAAGATTATACACCATGATCGAGTGGGATATATACCAGTGATGCAAGAGTGGTTCAACATATATAAATTAGGAAATGTAATACATCATATCAACAGAATGAAAGGGAAAAATCATGATCATCTCAATAGAAGCAGAAAGAGCATTTGATTGAATTCACCTTTTCTTCAAGAAAAAAACTCTGAACAAATTAGGTGTAGAATGAATACAACAAAGGCTATAATACAACAAAGGCTATATATGACAAACTCACAGCTAACATCATACTGAATGGGAAAAAGCTCTCAGCTCTGGAGAGAACTGGAAAAAAACAAGATGCTCACTCTCAATACTTTTATTCAGTATAGTACTGGAGGTCCTAGCTAGCATAATTAGGCAAAAGAAAGAAATAAAGGGATCCAAATTAGAAAGGAAGAAGTCAAGTTGTCCCTGTTTGCAGGTGACATGACGTTATATACAGAGAAACCTATAGACTCTACTAAAACAAACAAAACAAGACAAAACAAAAAAACTCCTAGACCTGATTAACAAGTTTAGTAAAGTAGAAGGACAAAAAAGCAACATACCAAAATTAGTAGCATATCTATGCACCAACAAAAAACTCAGAGAAAAAGAAATCAAGAAAGATATCCCACTTATAATAACAATAACAACAACAACACATAGGTATTAATTTAACCAAGGAGGTGGAAGATTTCTACAAGGAAAACTCTAAAATGCTGGGTAAAGATATTTAAAGAGACTAAAAAGTGGAAAGTCACCCCAAGTTTATGGATTGGAAAAACCAATATTGTCAAAATGAGCATACTACCCAAAGTGATCTACAGATTCAAGTGAGTCCCCATCAAACCACCAATGACATTCTTCACAGAAATGGAAAAATATCCAAAAATTTATATGGAACAACATGATCCCAAATAGCCAAAGCAAACCTGAGCAAAAACAACAAAGTGGGACAGTGATGGAGTCTGGATGTATTGTCCCCTCCAAATCTCATGTGAAAATTTCATCCCCAATATGGCAATGTGGGAGACTGATTGAGTCTTGGGGGTGGATCCCTCATGAATGGATTAATACTCTCCTTAGGTTGGGGGAGTAATGAGTGAGTTCTTGCTCTATTAGTTCCCACAAGAGCTGGTCGTTAATAGACCCTGGCACCTCCCTCTCTCTCTCTCTCTTGCTTCCTCTCACCATGTGATCTGCTTGTACCCACTGGCTGCCTGCCACTTTGTGCCATGGGTAGAAGCAGCCTGAGGCCCATGCTAGATGCAGCTGTCCCAGAATCGTAAGCCAAATAAACCTCTTTTCCTTATAAATTACCCAGTCTCAGGTAGTTCTATTAGCGCAACACAAAAATGGACTAATACAGGGAGTATCACACTCCCTGAGTTCAAAATATACTGCAAAGATACAGCAATCAAAACAGCATGGTACTGGCAAAGAAGGAGACACATAGATCAATGGAACAGATAATTAAGAAATAAATCCACATATTTACAGCCACCTGATTTTTGACAAAGGAGCCAAAAACTTATATTTGGTAAAGTCTCTTCAGTAAATTGTGCTGTGAAATTGGAGATCCATATGCAGAAGAATGAAACTAGATCCCTGTCTCTCACCATATACAAAAAATAGACTCAAAATGGATTAGACTTAAATATTAGAACCGAAAATGTAACATTTCTAGAAGAAAACATAGGGGAAATACCTCAGGGCATAGGACTGGGCAAATATTTTATTAGCAATACTTCTGAAGTACAGGAAACAAAAGCAAAAATTAACAATGGCATTATATCAAACTAAAAACCTTCTGTACAGCAAAGGAAAAAATCAATAGAGCAAAAAGACAACATGAAGAATCAGAAAAAATATTTTAAAAATATGCATTTGACAAGAGATTAATGTCCAGTATATATAAAGAACTCAAACAACTCAATAGAAAAAAAATTTGATTAAGAAATGGACAAAGGAACTGAATAAACATTTCTCAAAAGAAGACATACAAATGGCCAACACACATATCAAAAATGCTCAACATTACCAATCACTAGAGAAATGCAAATCAAAACCGCAATGACATATCTATGGACTCCGGTTAAAATGGCCATTATCAAAATGATAGAACATAATAAATGTTGGTAAGGATGCAGAGAAAGGGGAACTTATATACATTTTCTGTGGGAACATAAATTAGTACTGCCATTATGAAAAACAGTATGGAGATTTCTCAAACAACTACAGATAGAACTACCATATGATCCAGCAATCCCACTACTGAGTATATCTCCAAAGAAATGGAAATCAACAAGTGGAAGGGATATCTGAACTCCCATGTTTATTGTGCCCTATTCACAACAGCCAAGAATTGGAAGAAATCTAAATGTTCTTTTTTGGGTGAGTGGATAAAGAAAATGTGGTATATACATGTAATGGGATACTACTTAGCCATAAAAACTGAAATTCTGCCATTTGCAGCAACATGGATGAGCTTGGAGAAAATTATGTTAAATGAAATAAGCCAAGCAAAGAGAGAGAAATACCATGTGTTCTCATATGTGGAAGCTATAATTGATCTCATAGGATCAGAGAGTAGAATAGCGGTTACTAGAGACTGATGGGGAAAGAGAGGGCTGAGGAGAGGGTGGCCAGTGGATACAAAATAGTAGAGATAGGAAGAATGGGATCGAGTGTTCTATAGTAATGTAGAGAGACTACAGGCAACAACAAAGTATTGTATATCTCTGAATAGCTAGTAAAGATGATTTTAAATGTTCCCAACAAAAGAGATGACAAATGTTCAATGTGATGTATATAGTAAGTGCCCAGATATGATCATTGTGAACAATATGACTGGACCCAAATATTATATTATACCCCATAAATGTATATAAATTTGATGGCTCAAAGAAAATAAATTAAAGAGAGAAACAGAAAAAGAGAGTAGAACAGTTATTACCCGAGGTAGGTAAAGGGTGGAGGGAGGTGGGGAGGAGGTAGACCAGAACAAAGTTATGAAATTACAGATAGATAGGAAGAATAAGTTCTGGTGCTCTAGTGTGACTATAGCTAATAATATTGTATTATATATATCAAAATAGCCAGAAAGAAAGATATTGAATGTTATAACCACAAAGAAATGATAAATGTTTGGGTTATACAGATGGACATATTCTGATTGGATCACTATACAATATATGCCTTCAATGAAAGAACAAACTGTACCCCAAGAACATGTACAATGATAATAAAATAAAATAAAAATATATGAATTAAAATATTTCTATTGTTGCTGTGGGGGTTCCAATACCCCCTTTGCTTTCTTTCATTAGTTTTTTTGATTTTATTTAATTTTCTTTTAACTTCTTAATATGCATTGTAGTTGATCTTCATGTCCCTTTACCCATTCTTCTTCCCCCCACCTTCCCCCTGCCACTACATCATAACTGGTCACTTAGCAACTTCAAGGAATTCTTTTGATTGTTGTGTCTTATTTCCCTCCCTTTTATTAGTTTGTAATTTTTATTTATTTATTTTTAGATCCCACAAATAAATGAAAACATGTGGCATTTCTCTTTCTGTGCCTGACTTGTTTCACTTAATATAATTTTCTCTTAGTCCATCCACGTTGTTGTGAATGGTAGTAATTCATTCTTTTTTTATAGCAAAGTAGCATTCCATTGTGTAGATATACCACAGTTTCTTTATCCACTCATCTGATGATGGACATTTGGGCTGGTTCTAACTCTTGGCTATTGTAAATAGGGCTGCAACAAATGGGAGTTCAGGTATCCCTTCAGCATGATGATTTCCATTCCTCTGGGTATATTCCCTGGAATAGCTGGATCCTATGGTAGATCTATCTGCAATTGCTTGAGGAAACTCCATACCATTTTGCATAAAGCCTGCACCATTTTGCAGCCCCACCAACACTGTATGATTGTTCCTTTTTCTCTGCAACCTCTTCAGCACTTATTCTCAGTCTTGGAAACTAGCCATCCTGACTGGAGTGAGATGGTATCTCAAAGTGGTCTTGATTTGCATTTCTCAAATGATGAGTGATGAAGGGTATTTTTTCATGTGTCTGTTGAGCATTCATTTATCTTCCATTGAGAAATGCTTATTCAGCTCCATTGCTCATTTTTTAATTGGGTTATTTGGTTTTTTTGCTGTAAAGTTGTTTGAGTTCCTTCTATATTCTGGATATTAGTCCTTTGACATATGAACATTTTGCAAATATTTTCTCCCATTCTGTTGGTTGTCTTATTCGCTCTGTTGATTCTGTTTAGTTTCATATAATCACATTTGTTTATTTTTCCTTTGGTTGCCTATGCTTTTGGGGTCATATTCATGAAGGCTGTACCCACTTCTACTTCCTGGAGTGTTTCAACTATGTTTTCCTTAAGGAGTTTTATTTTTTCAGGATGTATATTTAATTCTTTAATCCATTTTGTGTTGATTTTTGTATATGGTGAGTGGTATGGGTGTGGTTTCATTGTCCTACATATGAATATCCAGTTTTCGCAGCACCATTTGCTGAAGAGGTAGTCTGTTTCCTAGTGTGTAAACTTGGTGCCTTTGTCAAAGATCAGATGGCTGTAGGTGTATCGGTTGACTTCTGGGTTCTCTATTCTATTCTGTTTATCTGTGTGTCTGTTTTTATGCCAGCCCCATGCTATTTTGGTTGTCATAACTTTATAGTATAGTTTAAAGTCAGTTAGTGTTATGCCTGCATGGTGTTTTTGTTATTATTTTTTGTTTGTTTGTTTGCTCAGGATTCCTTTCACTATGTTTGGTCTTTTCTTATTCCATATGAATGTCCAGATAGTTTTTTCCATTTCTGAGGAAAATGTCATGGGAATTTTTATGGGGATGGCATTGAATCTGTAGATCACTTTGGATAATATGGACATTTTCAAAATGTTAATTCTTATGATCCAAGAGCATGGGATAACTTTCCATCTATACCCCACAGAAAAACAATTTTTTACCAAATCAAAACTGCATCACTTATGGTTATTGTGATTCCAAATTACCTTGGAAATGTTCACTCATTTCTCTAGAGCACAAACAAAACAAAACAAGTTTGGAGAATTTTCATACATGACATTGACTGGAGTTTGAAATGGAGGCGTTCTGCACCATTTACCCAGTCCGGTTTCTGGCTGTCCCAGACAGCCATTTAAAACTCCCAGAGGGTCATGTGCCCTCTCACAACAGAAACTAACTTCTGGATGAAGTTCAAGAAGGTGGAGATCTAGATGCCCTGGATCCAAATAAACCCATGATTTCCTGTCTTCTAGTAACCTAACCTAACTACTGAACCCAGGTCTGTTTTTGCTGTGACATTCAAGCCCAGTTTGTATCTAAAATTTTCTCATACCAACTTACATAGCTGAAAATGCAAATCTTTGGAGCACTGGAATCTGAGAGAGAACTTATTCACAATTCCCAGATGCAGCAAGTAAATAGTGAGCACAATGAGCTCAGCAGGTACCTATGCCTGGTTACTTCATGCTCCTGGGGATCACCTGAGCTCTGCTTCAGATCCTGTCAACTGCACCAAATACGCTAAAGAGAAAAACCTTAGACAAATTTAAGTTTCAACTGAGTTTATTTGAGCAAAGAAAACTCAAAGCAAAACAGAGCAAAATGAAGCAAAGTAAAACAAAAATTATTCAAGTATCAATCAGCCCTCTAAACCAGAGCAGGGTCAGAAAACTTCAACCAAAAACATGATTTGACAGCATTATTAGAAAATGTAAGCACAGGGTAAAAACAGCTTACTTTGCTACAGCTTAATTGGTTAATTGGTTACAGAGCCTCCAGCAGTTAACTCAATATTGGTTTGGTGTTCAAATAGATGGTCTGCCACAAATACTGTTTACCAGTAAGTTTAAAACAAATCTAGATTGGGAAAGAGTGATGGTTAAGGGGTTATGACAACTCTCTCCCAAAGTCACCTTTGCCAAATTTTGGTGATAAGAAAGTTTAGTTTTGCTACAGAGTCCTGGATGTACCTTTTCATCTACTGACATTGAAGGGAGGGGCTGTGACCAGGCACCTGAAGGTGCTGCATTAAGGACGAAAATGTAGGGGAGACTTCTTTCCTTTTGCCCTGAAGGTAAAGGGTTCCCCTAGTAATGAGGGTGAGAGACTTGGAACACATCTGCAGTGCAGTGAGCTGGACAGGCTGCATTACTTCTTTTTTACTTTTCATTAAGCTGTTTCTGTGTCTGTTGGGATGGGGAGGCTGAGGTTGGTTGTGTTGATTGCCAGGCATCGAAGTTCAAAGAAGAATACACAACTTCATCCATCTGAAAAGTATGAGCAGTGATCAGTCAAGTCAGTGTCACATGTCAGGGACAGAGCCTTGCCTAGTGTGATTCAGCACCACATGCAGATGCCTCTTTTCACTATGGAGATGCTAAAAGAATGTTACCGATTGTCTGCTTGCTAGCATCCTGATGAATGGTCATTGGAAAAGACAGATTATGCTGCTCATAATGTAATATGTTGTTATAGCCATGAGAACAAACGGACCACAAATACATAGAACAATATGGGTAAATCCCTCAGAACCATGTTGAGCGAAAGAAGCCAGACAGGGTTATGCAGTTTTTTTCATTTATGTAAGAGCAGAAATAGGCAAAATTAATCTAGAGCATTGGAAGAAAGGATTATGGTTACTCTTTGGACAGAAGTGACTGGAAGAGTTTTTCAGGATGGAGGGGTCTTTTAGTATTTCTTGACTCGGGTGCTGCTTACATGGATGTGTCCAGCCTGTGAAAGTTCATACACTATGAAAGCATGTTTATAACTTAAGTTCTTTTCAGAATATATGTATGTACTCCATGGAGATGTTAAGAAGAGAAAAATTGTGTAAAATTATTATAAAATAAAAGAAGCAAGACCTCAGAACTATTAGAATGGAAGTTAGTCTTTTGACAATAAGAGCAGAGCCAGATTGAAGGTGGAGGAGACAGAACAATTTAGTGCCTTCCTTGTTCTGGGCATTGTGCTGGGTGCTTTACAAATGTTATCTTGCTTCATCCCTTCAACTTCTTTTTGAAGTAGGCAGAATGCCCATTTTACAGATGATAAGGATCAAAAATGTAGAGTTACTTGCCCAAGGTCACATAACCACTGAGTCACACCTGGTCTCAAACACAGAATAGGATGGTTCCAGTGCACGTTCTTGCTGTGAGTAGACTCATGGGCATGACTAACCAATACTTCTTTGTTTGTTGCTGCATTGAGGAACCTTGACCCAAACTTGACCTCACATTTGTGTCTTCAAATATATCCCATTCCATGCAGAGACATTTCCATGAGAAAATGAGCCATGGAACTGGCTGTGTTTACCCTGTTAGGGGAGTTGTCAGAATGATCCTGAACTCGGGATGCAAAGAAGAATTATCAATCTCTGGAAATGCAAAGCCAACTTATGGCCTGTGGTTTCTAGCTGAGGAAGGTCACAGATGGGTCACTGGGGGGAGGAAGCCCATGATCACTGATAGAATTTGCTTCCCTCAGAGTCTGTGGTGCAGATCCAGCATTAGTACCAGAGTGGGAGCAGGGATAGAGCCACAGGAGGCCTCAATCCACTTCTGAAGATTTCTACCAGTTCCCAGGCCTTGATTTTTTATCAAATGTGTTTCACTGCAACACATTATATTGGCAAGTGGGGCATTGAGGTCCACAGCTCCCAGAGCATGCACAAGACAAAGAAAGTCTCACCCAGGGAGAATGCCCACATCTGTAACAGAGGCAGGAGGGGGAAGGAGTAAGGATGAGGAAATGGGTCCTAGAGACATGGGATCTGACTCAGGCCTGCCTGGCCTAGGTGTGTGAGCCTCTCTTCTGGGGATTTCTCAGGGGCCTCTTGTGGCTAGGAGGAATATGAGAACCTAAGACAACTGAGGGTTGGGAAATGGAGCCTCCCTCTGTAAGAATTCAGAAGAGAGGGAGTGGTTTGGGAATCCAGGACTCCCTTCCAGGGCAGGGCACGTGGTGGAACACACCAGTTCTCAGTGGGTGGTTGGCTTTACTTATTGTGGTTGGAGGCTGAGGGTTTGTGCTCTGTCTGATTGTGCTGGTCACTAGCCCTAAATAAATATCAGACACTGTGACTGTTATTCCCAAGTACAGGATCTTTGCTCCCTGAGTTAGGAAGGACACGGTCAGTAGATGATTCCTTGAGACTCCTTGGTGTTCATTCATACTGTGGATGGTACTGCCTTTTCTCTTGGGGCCTCATTCTTTAATCCAACCATGATCCCTTCCGGTGTTTACTCCTTTCCTGTTTGCTGGATGTTCACATTTAGGTCCATTCTTTATCGACTGCTTCTGTGTGTACTTCTACCCTAAGACCTTTCCTGTTTTGTATTTCAGGGGTAGGTGCTGGTTTTCTCTCACTTTACCTATTGTCCCAGAGAACTTAGGTTGTTTCTTTTCTCTCTTAGTTTCTCTTTCTATCCCTCCCTCCTCCTGCTACTGTGGCCAACAGAGCTTTCCCCTGCAGCTCCTTTCATCTCCTCTTTTATATTTCTTCTTGGACTTTGTCTTCTTTCACTGGGGGACAGAGGAGCATCATTGGGCCTGTTCCTCTAACCCAGATATGGGGTTGGGAATAACCATGTACAAGAGATGGTGGGGTACAGTGAGCATGAAGACCAGGGAAGAAGAGACCTGCAGGAATTAGTGCCAAGAATCAGGAGTTCATGGAGGATTAGGAGGAGGAGGAGGAGATCCAGGCCCACAGATGGAGGTGAAGAAGATCTTTTCCTCTCCCAAGGATGGCAGTGCGCCTTGGATAAAACAGAAGCAGAGAAAAAAATATCATACCTACCTATCTCCCTAAAACATACCAGGGCTGCTATGTCAGAGCCACCCCGGCAGTACTCCAATCACGATGCCAACAAGCAACCCAGCTGAAATGCCTGGAGAACTTCCTGTTACTGGATTATCTGTCATGGAAAAGAAAAAGGTGAAAGAATGAAGGTGGAATTGTTTTGCAGTGTGGGTGCCCTGGGAAATAACTCTCAGCCTGAATAATCTCTATTTGTTGCTTCAAGAAATATATTTTCTGTGGGAAGGTTGCTGGGAGGTGATTAGCCAACTATATCCTTGTGATATTTTTTCTCTCTCACTGTGTTTCTAGGTTGTTGATAAGTCTTTGCTCAATTCCATCTTTTCCTTTCTTCACTCAGATATTTTTGAAGGCTTTGAAATGTGAGAAAGGCTGACTGCTCTTTGGTATGTTGTTTTAACTTCCTACTTTCCTGGTTGCATCTTTTTCTCAGTGTCCCATTTTTAGGGCAGCCATGCACATGTGCCTCTCAGTTCTCCTCTGGCAAAGACTTAATTGATGGAAGCTCCAGGCTAGTGCTTTCTGAATTCACCACCTCGTTTGCACAGACATGACGCTACCCACAGGCTCCCAGCAGGGGTATGAAAGCAAGACCAGTTCTGAGAGATGTGGTTTTCCTCTGATGGGGACTGCCTCAAGGACTCCCATCAGTGCTGCAGAAACTCTCATCGAACTGTGCTTCAGTCTAAAACTTCCTTGCCTTTCTTTCTACTTCCCAGGGATCAGCTCTGCTTCATGGTGCGAGAGCCCTCTCAGGCTGCTCCCACTCCTGCCCCACATTCCATCAGCAGTGATTTCTGTAATAAATTTCATGCATATCTCATGTTGGCTGCATCTCAGTGGGTAAAAATCAAATCATCTGGCTTGAGACTTTGCCTTTTAACTCTTTTTTTCCTTCTCCCACATTTAGAAGTAACCATGTCCTAGTAGATATTTCATATAGTGCCCTCTCCCCCATGTATATAATAAGTTTTGCATCTGTTTTTTGTTCTTTATTTATGTTGCAACCATTTTGGGTGGAGCACTCTCCAGTGAACTGAAGGCTGATGGTTGATGCTAATGCTATTTACTGTTACAGGGCACTTACTATATGGCAGTCCTTGTGCTAAGTTCTTTACATGTATATCATTTGATCCATATGATAACCCTGTCAGGTAGACAGTATTTCCATTTTACAGATGAAACCATTGCAGCTTAGAGTGGTGAAAAACTTACCCAAAGGGCTAGTATGAGGTGGATCTTGGATTTAATTTTAGAACTACCTGTCTTCAAGGCCAATGACAATAGTAGTAATATCAGTTAAGAGTTATGGAACAATTCTTCTGCGTGTGTCATTTTGCTGAAGTTTTGATTAACTGTTACATAAAATATTCAATATAATACCATGAAGAAGGTAGTCATTGTAACTTTCAGATGAGGAATCTGAGTCTCAGCTACATTAAGAATCATGTGCAAGACATTTATAACTGCAAAAGCATACATTGAAAAAGAAGAAATATCTCAAATCAACAACTTGAGTTTCCAACTTAAAGAAATATTAAAAAAAAAAAAAAAAAAACTAAAGCCAAAGCTAGTGGAGAAAAGGTAACAATAAAAATCAGAAACAAAGGAAACAAAACAAAAAAAAAAAAAACAATAAATAAAACGGGGAAGAGAAAAACAGTAAAATAACAATGAAACAAAAAGTTGGTTTTCCAAAATTTAAAAAATTTTGCAACATTTAAATACTTTGACTAACACAAGAACAGAGAAGATTCATATCAATAAAATCAGAAATGAAGGTAGAGACATTACAATTAATTGTGCAGAAAAAATAACAATTATTAGAGTACTATGAATAATTCTATGGCAACAAATTGGTTAACCTAGATGAAATGGATAGATTCCTATAAACACAAAACTTACCAGAAGGAATAGTGAAAAAATTAAAAATCTCAATAGTCCTATAACAATAAGGAGATTAAATCAGTGAAAACATCTGACAAGACTCAACATACTTACATGATAAAAGCACTCAAACTAGGAATAAAAGGAAATTACTGCCACATAATAAAGACCACAAATAAAAAGTTCACACTGAATTTCATCATACTCTGTGTTGAAAGGCTGAAGACGTCCCCTGTAAGATCAGGAACAAGGTAAGGATGCCTGCCGTTGCCAGTTTTATTCAACATAGTATTGGAAGTCCTACCCAGAGCAATTAGAGGAAAAAACATAAACAATTTGTATCCAAAATGGAAAAAAGTGACAACATTTCTGTTTGCACATTACATGAACTGAAATGTAGAAAACCTACAGATCTGAAGAAAAACCTCTTTATCTAATAAAGAAATTCCACCAAGTTGCAATATACAAAATCACCAGGTGAAAATTAGTTGTATCTCTATACAGTAACAATGAACATTCCAAAAGGAAATTAAGAAAATATTTCCTTTACTAAATTTTCAAAAAGAATAAAATATGTAGGAATAATCTTAGCCAGGACTTGTACATTGAAAACTACAAAACATTGTTGAAAGAAATTAAAGAAGACCTAAATAAATGGAAAGACATCCCATTTTTATGGGTTGGAAGACCTAATGTTGTTAAGATGACATTTCTACCCCAAATGATCTACAGATGCAATGCAATCCCTTTTAAAATTCCAGGGACATTTTTTGCAAGTATAGAAAATCAATCCTAAAATTCATGGAATTGCAAGGGAACCCAAATAGCCAATCTCGAAAAAGGAAAACAAAGGTGGAGGACTCCCACTTACTGATTTCAAAATGTGCCACAAAGCTACAAAAACCAAAACAGTGTAGCATGACAGTGTAGTGTGGGCATAAAGAAAGACATATGGAGTAATGGAATGGAATAGAAAGCCCAGAAAGAAATGCTCGCATATATGGACAAAAGATTTTTGACAAGAGTGCCAAGACTATTCAATGGGGAAAGGATAATGTTTTCAACAAACGATTTTGAGAAAACTGGATATTCATGCTAAAGAATGAAGTTCAATCTTTACCTAACAACTTGTGCAAAAATTAACTCAAAAATGGATCAAAGACCTAAATGAAAGAGCTAAAACTGTGAAACTTTTAGAAGAAATCACAGGGTAAGAGCTTCATGCTGTTAGATTTGGCAATAATTTCTCAGCTAGGACAACAAAAACACAGGCTACAAAAGAAAAATTGGACTTCGTGAAAATTAAAATCTTTTGTGCATCAAAGAACATCACTATGAAGGTAAAAAGACCACCTACAGAATGCGAGAATTACTTGGAAATCATATATCTGATAAGAAATTATTATCCAGAATATATAAAGAACGACTATAATTCAACAGCAAAACTAAAGAACTCAATTAAAAATGGGCAAGGGACTTGAACAGACCCTCCTCTAAAGAAGATAGACAAATGCCCGACAAGCACATGAAAAGATGCTTAACATCACTAATCATCGGGAAAATGCATATCAAAATCGCAATGATATACCAGCTTTGTATGTTTTTTGTAGCTCATGCAGTAGGTAAAAGAAAGCAAAAAGGTGACAAGGGGACGTGTTAGTGACAGAAGCAACGTGACCTTGATGACCCTTTTTCCTGTCCCTTCTGGGAAGCCCCTCCCACTACATGGATCTTCTAAAGGCTGAGAGAACCTCCTCCTCACATTCCAGTAAGGACCTAAGTTCAGCGATGAGAAACCAGAGAAGCAAGGTGAGGAGAGAGCCTGGAGAGATGGAGCGGGAGGGCTCCGGGGGAGAATTAGGGTTTTGTTTGTGTCTGTGGGATGCAGGCTGAGAAACAAATTTTTTCCTGGAATTTCTTTGCAAACAAGGTGGACACCACCCCAGAGCTTGGTTTGGGTAACTCTGCTGCACAGAGAACAGAGAGAAGATTGCCCTGTGTGGTGCCTGTGATTTCCTCAAAGGCATCTTTCAATCACAGTTGGCATCTCTCACCTCTCAGCTCACCTGAGTTCCTAAGAGAACCAGGCTGGTGTGTGTGTCACAAGACAGATGCAGTAGGATCTGGGTGCTCAGAGAATGTGACGCTGCCTGCTCTGTCTGGGAGAAGCTCAACTTTCTCACCTGGGAAATGAGCAGCAGCGCTTGATTGTGGACAGACACAGGACATGTAGTCGCAGGTCTCCCGTTGCTTCTCCGGGTTTGTTGCTGACCAGGTGACTGCCCGACTGACCCCGGGACATGTGGGTGCCGAGTCCCTTCCAGCTGCACAGTCCTACACTGCCTAGCTGAGGTGTGTTTTCTCTGAGGCCTTTCTTTTCAAAGATATCTAGGATGGGCCATGATGGGGACTGGATGTTTGAGCAGAAATAAAACACATGAAATACCAGGAACAAGCCTGGTGATCAGTTTAGTAGTCAGGGTGTGTGCCAGAAGGTGGGGACACACACACACACACACACACACACACACACACACACACACACACACACACACACACAGCATACATGTATTTGTGTATGCCCAGTCCTCTTCATTCTCTCTCTCTGTATATACATTTTGGCACTACCCCTTCCCTCCATGGAGGACTCGATGGCTGAGTCTCTCTGCTTCTCCAAGTGAACATCACTCACTGTCGTATGTGGTCATCGCATGCGATGGTGTCCACAGGTTTCTACAACTGGTAACATCAGAGCCAGGACACAGCTCAGAGGCAACTGTCCCGAGGCTCGCTCTCATCCCATTTCCCTGCAATCTGACCTGAGGGAGGCCCTGGTGTCCACTGGTGGCACGTTTAGCCAGATTCAGGACAGGCCACCTGGGCACCTTCTCCACCTGCCCCAGTCCCAGCCTAGATGGCATCAGAGCAGAGCAGTGAGTGGGCAGCTGGGAGCAGAGCAGGAAGTAGAGCTACGATCTGCTCATCCTCATCTGTGGTGTTTCCTCCTTTCATTTGGGGAAATACAGTATGAGCTTGTTTCAAAGGCTTGTATGTTCCTTGTAGCTCATGGAGTAGGTAAAAGAAAACAAAGAGGTGACAGGACAGGATGTGTTAGTGACAGAGAGAAGAAACTTGACCTTGAGGACTCTTCTTTCTTCCCCACTCTCGGAAGCCCCTCCCACTGCATGGGTCTTTATGAAGCTGTCCCAAGGTCAGCCATGAGAAATCAGAGAAGCAAGGGGAGGAGAGAATCTGCAGAGATGGAGTGGGGGGACTCATGGGGATAATGAGGCTTTTGCTTGTACCTATGTGACACCAGCTGAGAAAGAAATGTTTTCCTGGATTCTCTTTGTAAACCAGGTAGACTCCACCCCAGAGCTTGGTGTTGATTCTGCAGGGATCCACTTACCATAGACTGTGACCGTCTTGACTGTGGCCCTCTTGAGGCCTGTGGCAGAGTTATAGGCAAGGCAGGTATAGGATCCACTATCACTCACAGTGATGTTGGGGATAATGAGCTCTTGTGTGGATTGCTGGGGTCTCCCATTGATAAGCCACGAATACTGTGCGGGTGGGTTAGAGGCCGCGTAGCAGAAGAGGCTGAGGGTTGCTCCTGTACGGTAAGATGAGTCTGGGGGGGAAATGGTGGGCGTGTCCGGGCCATCTGGAACAAAGAGCATAAAGCCACACATGATGTCATCTGGGAAAAGGGGACACTCCTGGTCTATTGAAGGGCCTTAGTATTGCTTTGATCTGCATCCCAACCTTGCTTTAATCCCCCATGTTCACTGAGCCCGAGTCTGAGACCCTAACCTGTTTCTCACTTCCTGTTCTGTTGACCCTGAGATTCCCAAGACAGAAGCAGCCCCTCCCCTCCTATACTTGGCTTGAAGTTTGACCTGTCGGGATTTGCCTTGGTCAGATATCATGGCCATCCTGAGTGTCTCGGAGTGAGGGTCTCTGTACTTGGACCTGAAGGACTGGGTTGTCTGGCCTTTGGCTCTTGTGACTTGCTCTGGCAGTCTGGGTCAGGGGGAACAGAAGTTACTCACAGGAAATATTCAGGGTGACTGGGTCACTGCGGCCAGTGCTCACTGGGTTCTGGGTTTCACACTCATAGGGTCCTGTGTCGTTCCTCATGACACTAAGTAAAGTGAGAGTCCTGTTGTCCGGGGACAGATCAAGCCTGGAACTGAGCTGGAGGCTCTGACCATTTACCCACCACAGGTAGGTTGTGTCCTGAGTCTCAGGTTCACATGTTAATGCCACAGAGTCCTCGTCCTCCACAGGGTGGGAGTTGTTGCTTGTGACAGAGGGCTTGGGTAACTCCGCTGCACAGAGAACAGAGAGAAGATTGTCCTGTGTGGTACCT
>NW_007731068.1:97292-106518 GCF_000696425.1 Galeopterus variegatus | reverse complement strand
TTTTTCAATCACAGTTGGCATCTTTCATCTTTCAGCCAACCTGAGTTCTTAAAAGAACCAGTCAGGTGTATGTGTCACAAGATAGATGTATGAGAATTTGGGGGCTCAGTGAATGTGAGGCCACCTGCTGTGTGTCTATGAGAAGCATGCTTTCTCACATGTGAACTGAGCAGCAGCACTTCATTATGGACAAACATAAGATCGGAAGTTACAGACCCCCTGGCGTCTCTCCTAGTTCCTCACTCACCAGCTGACTCGCTGACAAACCTGGGGACATGTGGGTTCTGAGTCTCTTCCAGCTGTACAGTCTTACATTGCTCCACCTACGACAGTTTTCTCGGAGACTTCCCTTTTACAGGATGTCTAGGATGGGTCATGATGGGAACTGCGTGTGTGAGCAGAAATGACAAACAGAGACCAGGAGCAAGTGTGGAGTGAGTTCAGAGGTCAGGGCACAGAGCCACAAGGTGACACAAGGTGGGAAAGTTCTGCTCAGGTGTTTGATGGTGACTGACTTGGTCCTGTGAACTAATAATAGTGGAGCATAATCCAAGGAATGAGCTAGAAAAGAATGAGGGGAACAGGCAGTAGCTGTTGGCTTTGGCAGCAAAGCCATGTTCTCTATCCTTGCTCTTTGATGTCTCTTCTCCCACTGCACCTGTATGGACCGTGTGTGTTTGGTGGATGTGAAATAAAAGTTGGAAAAGTTAAATTTCTGCCATACGTGAACATTGTTATTAGCACCCAGGATCTAGAACCAATTTCTGAGAGGAGTTTATCTCTGCAGAGCAGGGTAAGGTCTTAGGCACAGCTCTGACATCCAGCAGGAGCACAGTATGATCAAAGGAAGGTGCTAAAGTCAGCTTGAAATCAGCGACTCCCTTGGTAGAGAGAGACCTGTGAGTGCTGTTAAGAGGACAGAACTGGTCAGAGGGGAAGGCTGAGGTGTCTCTTATATAAAGGGAGCATGAAGAGGGTGGAGCAAGATGGCCAAGTAGAGTAGTCTGGCGCTTGTCCCCCTCCCCACAAAAGAGACCAAAACAACAAACAACTGTATTTGGACTTGAATGACTGAAGAAATATGCTGCAGAGCACGACGGGAGTGGAGAAATCTTTATGGAACACAGAAGAAAGCACCATAGAGAGCAGAACTACAGGGACTGGCTTGGGGTCAGACAGAGAAAAGGCGAGCTGGAAAAACCCCATCTGTTTACACTGCTACCACAATTGTCACTAATCCCTGCCAGAGGAGGGTTCCCCAGTCTTCACAGGTCCCAAAGCCACTTGAAGAGTAACTGGGAGTTTGTGCAGCTTCACCACCTCATAGTAGAAGCCCGGGGGAGCAACCCCACCTCCAGCCTAAGCAGTTATGTTACAGTGTCATCTTGAAGCTAAACACTTGGCTAGAGTGTAGCCTGCCTGGGCAGCTGGTGGAAACAGTCTTCCTCTATCCTCAGGGCCAGCCAACCTTCATTCCACCACATTCACAGGGGTGTCTGCAGGACCACGACTCCAGGTGCCTGGTGCCAAGGTTAGACAGAAAGACTGATACCCCAGCATTTGAACCCACATGGCATCCCCTGCCCCTACCCACCCAGGTGAACAAGCAGACCTACCTGCTCAGAGGGAAACTGCCAGTAAGTGGTGGTCCACCACATTCGCACACACCTGCCCTGCACAACCCATGGGCCTGGTAAGCCCACAGGTGCCCGCATCAGCCATCAACCAGCCTGCCAGTAGCCCTGCCTTTCCCCCTGACCCTCTACAGAGCTGCCAGAGCCTGCTTCACCAGTGTACACCTGCTTCCTGACCAACACTGATCAGGCAGTGGCCTGCCTTCTCATAGCAAGCCTCTAGAGGGCCATCAGACTCTGCTGTTTCCTGAATGACAGCAGAGCAGGCAGTGGCTGTGACCCTCCATGAAAGGCCTCTACAGAGCTTCTTAACCTGGCTGTGCCTTTGTAGGCTTGTTCCAGGCCCAATGCCTGATCCAACGGCCCTCTACAGAGTTGTGAGACCCTGCAGCACCAGTGGTCACCTGCTCCCTGAATGACAGCAGAGAGGGCAACAACTTTTCCTTATTACAGTAGGCCTCTGAAGAGGTGCCAGGCCTGCCTGCACCCTTGCAGGCTTGGTCCAGGCTTAGTAGCTGATCCAGCAGCCCTCCACAGGGCTGCTGGGCCCTGCTGCTCTGGCGTATGCCTACTGCTTGTCTGACAATGAACCAGGCAGTGGCCTTGCCTCTCTCTGGTAGAACATAATGAAGTTGCTAGGCCTTGCTACATGCCTGGCCCAACAACTAGCCAGGAAGCTCCAATCCAGTAAAACAGTACAAGTGTTTGCACACATTCTTGCAGACATCACGTAAGGAGATTGCAACTAAAGAAATGACATAGAAACTATGCTACTGAGTCCATGCAGAACAAAGTCAATGCCACATGTTCAACAGACACCTTAGGACTCACCATAGGGAAAAAATCATTTCCATGTAATCCACTCCATAAAAGTGGAAAAGCAATTACTCAGTTATGCATGATGATATCAATGTTTGGACACAGAAATATGAAAAAACAAGGCAATGTGATGATCCCAAAGCAACAGAGTAAGGCTCCAGCAACAGATGCCAAAGAAGAGGGCAGTTACAAAATGCCAGTAAAGGAATTTCAAATAATGATTTCAATGAGACTCAATGTGATACAAGGGAATACAGACAAACAGTTCAATGAAATCAGGAAAACAATTCAGGATCTGAATGAGAAATTTAACAAAGAGATGAAATCAGGAAAAAGAACCAAACAGAAATCTTGAAGCTGCAGAATTCAATGAATAAAATAAAAAATACAATTGAGAGCTTCACCAACACACTAGATCAAGCAGAAGAGAGAATTTCTGAACTTGAAGAACAGACCTTTGAAATAGCCCAGAAAGAGGGGAAATTTTTTTTTGAAAGTGAAGAAAGCCTATGAGAATTAAGTGAACATAATGTAGAGGGGGATGTAGGCACAATCTAGGCCTTACAGTCCTCTGTGTGTGTGAAGTAGAATCGACCCCACTCCAACACCCAGAGGCCATAGAGAAATCACTTACAGTATACATGGAACTGTCCCAATGCTTGGTCAGTGATGAAACTTATATCTATGGTTTGTAGTGTGTAGTATCCTGCATCCTCCAGCGTCACATTCTGGAACAGTAGGGATCCATTGGGGAATAATATCTCTCGACCGCTGTATGCAGGCCCTGAGATATTTACTTGAGTATAATTTATATGTGATATAATGAGTGGGTTGTTGAGCACTCCTTGTCCTTTGTACCAGTGATAGGCTAGAAGATTCTCTGTCATATTGTGGACAAGTAGAAGAACGTCCTGTCCTTCAGCAGCATTGAAGGGCACTGATTCAATAGTGAGCTGAGCAGTTGGGGGTGGGATCCAGAAGGTTAAAAGTGAAACTAGGAGGGAAGAGGGAGAAATAAGTAAATATTTGGACCTATGTATTGGGCTGGAAAGGTGGAGCCTTTGGTGCTGAGTATTTCTCCTTATCCTTCAGCCTTGGGAGATGTGTGTGTACATGACATTTAAGTATTTGTGTGTGTGTGTGCATGTGTGTGTGTGAGAGAGCATATGTGTGTAGGAGCATGTCTCCTACTTGATCAGGGTCAGCAGTGTGACCACTATTGCTCTAGTGCCTCTGAACTTGCCATTCCCTCTATTTGGAATGCTCTTCCCCATTGTCTGCAGGACTCCCCTGAACTGCCCTTCGATAACTCCTCACATTAGCACATTCTTTGGAGACATCTTCCCTGACCTCCTCCTCTAGAGCCCCTGGGTCTTCACTTTCTGACCTTTCCTTGCTCTGTTCCCTCCACAGCTCTTGTCAGCACCTAATCTCACCTTCTAGATCTCTTTGCTTGTGTGTTTTCCTCCCCACTACAGCATGAGCTCCATGAAGGCAGGGGCTTGAGTGATCATTTATGTATCACAGTGCCTGGAACAGGCTGAAGATACCTGTGGATGAACTGATGAGTGTTCCCAGGGCCCTGATGAGTCCTGGTGGTTTTTGCTAGTTTCTGAGGTAGGTGGTTAAGCACAATGTTTAATGCCCCAGTTGTGTTCTTATATGGAGTGTCCTTCTGACAAAGTTATTATTATCATTTTTCAAAATGCAGTGTTTGGTGAAGATCAACTTGGAAAGCAAAGAGCAAACAAGATTTTCCTGCCCCTTCTCAATCCCAGAGAAATGTGATTTTCCTGTTGCCGAGTCTTTTGGCTCCTTGTTGTCATCTCCCTTCAGGTTCCAAACAGAAGCCCCCTGTTCCCTCTCAGAGCCCTGTCCTCCCCAGGGACATGTCAGCCAGTCTCAGTGCTCTCATCCTCCTGCCCACTCCCAGGGATTGGTCCCCTCTCACCTGTGAGCAGGAGCCCCTGCCATGGGATGTGCCCTTTGCAGGGAGAGGCTGAGGGGAGCTCCATGGTCTCTGCTGCCTGCTCTGTCCTCCGTCTGTGGAGAAGAGCTTCTGCTCCAGTAATGCTCTGAAGCACTGCTGCTGAGATGTGTCACCTCTGCTGTCCTTCCTCCCTCTGCACTGAGCCTCCCGGGGGGGAGGAGCACTTCCCAGGGTCACATGGGCAGGGGCGGGGTCTCTGCCAGGAGGCCTTTCTCTCTTACCTTCTCAGTCCTGCCTTCTTTGTCCATTTCCTCCTTTCCCCCTGTCTGTTTCAGTTCCCCAGGCCACACTTTTAGAAACAAGGATGATAGGGATTCCTGTCCACCAAGAGGATGACCCACAAGCCCCAGCACTGACCTTTGCTGTGTCCTGTTCTTGGGTCTGTCAGTACCACACTGAGAGGCCCTGTGTCCCTAAATCCAGGTCTGCATTTCCCTATGTGACACAGAAATCAGCTAATCACCTGGTTCTTCACAACATTCTCCAATGTGGTGGGAAGGGCACTCCCAGCAGGAGGTGACAGAGTTGGCTCTGGGGGCTAGAAAGGGGCAGGTGAGTGATGATTGGTGAGAGGACTTGCCCTCTATCTCAGTGTCACCACCTTGGCCTCGGATCCAAGGACAGAGATGCAGACCTGCGTGTTTCAGAAGGAGCTTCATGTTCTGGGTGTAAAGGGGTAGGGGTTGTGCATGTCCTGGAAAGAGAGGACTGTGGGAACAGAGGTCAGGTGCTCCATTGCCCTAGGGGAAGTTTTCATGGAGGCCCTCCTTCCATATGTCTGTAGGTTGAGCTGTGACTCAGGACCCATCCATGATCTCCCTGACTGTTCTGGGTGGCCTCTGTCCTCTGCTAGGCTGACTCTCCGTGGTCATCTCACCTTTCCCCAGAAAGATCCAGGAGGGAATGGGAGCTGCAAGGGACCACTGGCAGAGCAGAGTTCTTAGAGATCCTTAGAAGAAGCAGATGGGACAGAGCAGGTGCGAAGGATTGACCCTGAAGGCCTTGTTGGAGCAAGGGATAGAAATCAAGCACCACCTTTACCTCTTTAGCCAAAGCTAGGCTAAAGATGAATTAATATCCTGAGTGTTTGTCTGTGCATCCTGATATTGCCCCCTGGAGGGTATGAGGAAACCTGCAGCCATTGTCAGAGGCTGCACCAGGGGTGCTGTCTACGCTCCAAATAGTGTGAGTGGCCATGACTCCTGGGCAGACCCCATCACTATGGGCTCTAACCTCCTGGATGCAGGGTCATCCCCGCCAGGGCCATGCTCACTGTGGGTCCCTATGTTGCCGACTCCATTGCCCTGCAGGGTGAGCTGAGAGAGAGTATTGGAGTTGTGGAGGACTCTGGGTTCATGTCTGTGAGGATTGTCCATCAGAGGAATGTGCTGCCTTGGAAGGAGCCATTTGTCCCCGGGGTATTAGGGGAAGGGCCTGGGGAGGAGTCTTGAGGCTTTAGTGAGAGGATCCTGCCTGGATTGCTGGTCTCCTGAACGCCCAGTGTTTCCCTCCGTCACAGCACTGGGGGTGAGCCATCAAAGTCATCTGTGTCTCTGTCTGTTGTCTGCCCTAGACTTCCCCACAGGTCCCAGGAACTGGAGCAGCTCCCATCTGGAGACTCAGAAGGGGATCTGTGGGTTCCTCTGTGAAGGGAGAGGAGGCATGTGGGCCCTCCACCCTGCTGTATAAGCAGATCCTGGGTTATCCTGTCCTGTCCTGCATGGGAAGTTCCCCTCATTGCCCAAGGACTCCTTGGCTTGTAGAGGATCTGCAGGGGCCCTAGCCAGGTGTCCCCACACACCTGGGACCCTTGGAGGTCAGGAGTCTCCCCATGACTTTCTTTGTGGTCAGGGTGGAGCTCAGTCCTGTCTTGGTCATCACTCAAGCTGGGATGGAGGATGCACAGTTTGTGCCCGGTCAGGCATCTTTGTGAGAAGAGGAAGGACATAGGTTTCCCGTCCAGACACCATGCATTTAACGAGTGTTAATTGAGCATCTTTTTCATGTCATGCACTGTGCTGTGTTCTGGGAATTCCATAGAAACCCAGATAGACATGGTCCCCGAGTTAGTGGATGTTCTTCGTGGCAGCGAAGGTGGGTACTCAGTGAACATCATGGAACTATAGAGTTCAAAATAATAGAGAGCAGGGCTGTGATGGGGCCCCATCTGGGGTGTCCAGAGCCTGTGAAGGGGCCAGCTTCACAGGATGTGACCTGTGTTGTCACAAGGAGAACTACAATTAGAAATTTCCTTTACATAAGAGGAAACATGTATTCAGGAAGGGAGTGAACAGCCCGCGCCCTGCGCCAGCAGGATCCCAGAGGCCACCAGCAAGAAGAGGAACTCAGAAAGCCTGATGGTGAGTCAGAATCTCTGGTGTCCTTGCTTGCACCAGGGGTTACTGTTACCACCCAGGTGGATTGCTCTGAAGGATTGCTGAGACCTTGAAGGGGACTCTCATAATACCTGCAGTGAGGTTTGAAGTGTGCACCATTTTGTGAAATTTACAAATTCCTCCCCAGGAAGAAGCCACCGGGAGTGGCCGCCACTTGGCGCCCGACCTTGCAGCTGCTGCCCTCTGCCCCGGGCCAGGCTGCACAGCCCCGCCACCGGGACTCGGGGTCTGGTGGCTGCAGTATCTGCTGGGGAGGGGGCTGTCGCCTTCCTGGCCCTGGGCACCGCTGGAACCATGAGCCGAAGAGAGACTGAGAAGGCTGCAGTGTGAACAGGAGCCAGGAGCGCCAGGAGCAGCGAGAGGAGGCGGGGGCGGTCTGGCTTTGGAGGCTGCCACAGGAACTCAACATGGGAGCGCAACGCGGGAGCCCAATGTGGGAGCTGAGACTCACCGGAGGGAATGGCGTGCATGCCCCGCCATCCTCCCGGTAGCCAATTTTGGACTTGCCTGACACTAGTGTCCAACTGAGTAGTCACTGAGGTAGCCATACCAAATTGGCAACCCCAACAAAATCTTAGTCAGGCAATAGTGTCAAACCTGTGGACTGTGAAACCCCCTGCCACAATGAATAAACATCAAAGAAAAGACACCAGAAACATGAAAAATCAAGAAAGTACACCACCCAAAGATAATAAATCTCAAGCTCTAGATCCTATAGAATGAGAAGCCCTTGAAATGACTGACAAGGAATTTCGTGTGATAATTCTAAGGAAACTGAATGAGATACAAGAAAACTCAGCTAGACATCATGATGAAACGAGGAAAAGTATACAGGACCTGAAAGAGGAAATATACATGGAAATCAATGCCCTGAAAAAAAAATGTAGCAGAACTTCCCAAATTGAAGAAGCTATTCAGTGAAATAAAAAACACAATGGAGAGTTTAACCAGCAGGCTTGTTGAAGTTGAAGAGAGAACCTCTGAACTTGAAGATGGGCTGTTAGAAATAACACAAGCAGACAAAAAAAAAAAAAAAAGAAAGAAAGAAAGAAAGAAAGAAAGAAAGAAAAAAAAAAGAATCAAAGGCATTGAAGAAAATGTGAGAGATATCAGACAACCTAAAGCACTCAAATATCTGAGTCATGGGTATCCCAGAAGGGGAGGAAAAAGGAGATTGCATTGAAAATATATTCAACAAAATACTGTAGGAAAACTTCCCAGGTATAGGAAAAATAAAAAATCTTCAGATCCAGGGAGCTCAATGATCTCCAAACGTATTCAGCCCAAAAAGGTTTTCTCCAAGACATGTTATAGTCAAATTGGCAAGACTCAAAGACAAAGAGAGAATCTTGAGAGCTGCAAGAGAGAAGCATCAAATCACCTATAAGAGATCCCCAGTCAGGCTAACATCAGACTTTTCATCACCAACCCTAAAAGCCAGAAAGGAATGGGAGAATATATTCAAAATACTAAAAGCCAGAGATTGTCAACAAAGAATACTCTACCCTGGAAGGTTATCCTTCCAAAATGAAGGGCAAATAGTATATTTCTCAGACAAACAAAAACTGCGGGAGTTCACCACCACACAACCACCCTTACAAGAAATTCTCAAGGGAGTACTGGGTTTGGTTCCTGAAAAATAACCACCACTCCCATAAAAACCCAAGAAAAATCTAAAACCACTAGTATAATAAAAATGGCATACATGAAGAGAATACAAACAAACAAAAAGGCTATCTACATCCTAAGGAACCAACAAACACAGAAAACAAACATTAAATCCGAAAGCAAGGAACAAAATACATCTAAGACAACGAAACAGTAGTCAATAAAATGCTAGGAATAAATCAACACTTTTCGATAACAACTCTTAATGTAAAAGGCATAAATTCCCCAATAAAAAGACACAGACTGGCTGACTGGATTAAAAAGGAAGACCCAACTATTTGCTGCCTTCAAGAGACCCACCTCAGCCATAAAGACACACATAGACTAAGAGTGAAAGGAAGGAAAAAGATCTTCCATGCAAACAGAAAAGAAAAACGAGCTGGAGTAGCTATTCTTATATCTGACAAAGTAGACTTTAAACTAAAAACCATAAAAAGAGACAATGAGGGACACTACATAATGATAAAAGGACTGATCCATCAAGAAGACATAACAATCATAAATATGTGCACACCCAATGTTGGAGAAGTCAGATTTATAAAACAAACTCTATTAGACCTAAAGAAGGAAATAGACACTAAAACCATAATAGCAGGGGACCTGAACACCCCACTGTCAACACTAGACAGAATGTCCAGGCAAAGAATCAGCAGAAAAACACAAGATCTAAACAATACTCTAGACCAATTGGACTTGGCAGATATCTACAGAACATTCCA
>NW_007731068.1:95421-96664 GCF_000696425.1 Galeopterus variegatus | reverse complement strand
AAACCTAACGTTAGCAGAAGGAAAGAAATCATCAAGATCAGAGCAGAACTTAATGAAATTGAAACCCAAAAAACAATACAAAAGATCAACGAATCAAAAAGTTGGTTTTTTGAAAAGATAAATAAAATTGACAAACCAATAACATGACTAACAAAAAAAAAGAAGAGAGAAGATTCAAATAAAAAAATTAGAAATGAAAAAGGTGATATTACAAGTGATCCATCTGAAATACAAGGAATCATTCGAGACTACTGTAAACAACTATACACCAACAAGTTTGAAAATCTGGAGGAAATGGATAAATTTCTGGACACACACAAACTCCCAAAACTGAGCCATGAAGATGTAGAAAATCTGAACAGACCAATAACAATAAAGGACACTGAAGCTGTTATCAGAAAGTACCCAACAAAGAAAAGCCCAGGACTAGACGGATTCACAGCAGAATTTTACGAAACATTCAAGGAGGAATTGACACTGTTTCTTTACAAACTATTCCAAAAGTTTGAAACAGATGCAAATCTCCCAAACTCATTCTATGAAGCAAATACCATCCTGATACCAAAACCAGGTAAAGATATAACCAAAAAAGAAAACTACAGGCCGATATCCTTGATGAATATAGATGTAAAAATCCTCAATAAAATACTAGCAAACAGAAAACAACAACACATACGTAAAATTATTCACTATGATCAAGTGAGATTCATTCCAGGGATGCAAGTTTGGTTCAACATATGCAAATCAATAAATGTGATACACCATATTAATAAAATAAAATACAAGGACCATATGATCATCCCTATAGATGCTGAAAAAGCATTTGATAAAATTCAACACTCATTTATGACAAAGACCCTCTTTAAGTTACGTATGGACGGAAAATATCTCAACATAATTAAAGTCATATATGATAAACCCACTGGCAAAATCATACTGAACAGGGAAAAGCTGAAAGCTTTTCCTTTAAGAACAGGAACCAGACAAGGTTGCCCACTCTCACGACTCCTATTCAACATAGTGTTGGAAGTACTAGCCAGAGCAATCAGAGAAGAGAAAGCAATAAAGTGCATCCAGATTGGAAAAGATGAAGTCAAACTGTCCCTGTTTACAGATGACATGATCCTATATATCAAACAGCCTAAAACCTCTACAAAACAACTATTGGAAGTGATAAATGAGTTCAGCACAGTAGCAGGATACAAAATCAACACACAAAAATCAGTAGCATTTCTATTCACCA
>NW_007731068.1:93441-94421 GCF_000696425.1 Galeopterus variegatus | reverse complement strand
AAAAAAAATAAAGCTGGAGGCATAACACTACCTGACTTTAAACTATACTGCAAAGCTATAAAAACCAAAACAACATGGGAGTGGCATAAAAACAGACACACTGATCGATGGAATAGAATAGAGAATCCAGAAATCAATGCACACACCTACAACCATCTGATCTTTGATAAAGGCACCAAGCCTATACCCTGGGGAAGAGACTGACTCTTCAGCAAATGGTGCTGGGAGAACTGGATATCCATATGCAGGAGAATGAAACTAGACCCATACCTTTCACCATACACTAAAGTCAACTCAGAATAGATTAAAGAGTTAAATATACACCCTGAAACAATAAAACTTCTTAAAGAAAACATAGGAGAGACACTTGAGGAAATAGGTCTGGACACAGACTTCATGAATAAGACTCCAAAGCATGGGCAACCAAATGAAAAATAAACAAATGGGATTATATCAAACTAAAGAGCTTCTGCACAGCAAAAGAAACAATTAACGGAGGTAAAACACAACCAACAGAGTGGGAGAAAATATTTGCAAAATATACTTCTGACAAAGGATTAATATCCAAAATATACAAGGAACTCAAACAACTTTACAAGAAAAAAAAAAAAGCAACCCATTTAAAACATGGGCAAAAGAGCTAAGTAGGCATTTCTCTAAGGAAGATATACAAATGCCCAAAAATCATATGAAAAAATGCTCAACATCACTCAGCATCCGGGAAATGCAAATCAAATCTACACTGAGATACCATCTCAGCCTAGTTAGGATGGCTAAAATCCAAAAGATTCTGAACAATAAATGCTGGCAAGGTTGTGGAGAAAAAGGAACTCTCATACGTTGTTGGTGGGACTGCAAAATTGTGCAGCCTCTATGGAAAATGGTATGGAGGTACCTCAAACAATTGCAGATTGATATGCGATATGACCCAGCTATCCCACTGCTGGGAATATACCCAGAGCAATGGAAAGCATCAAGTC
>NW_007731068.1:91043-92043 GCF_000696425.1 Galeopterus variegatus | reverse complement strand
ATGGACCATCTTCTTCTTGTCCCCTGCCATGTATTTCAGAATTGGCCGGGTCTTTGTATTGAGTTATTATTATTTTCAGAAAATTCTAATTCTTTTAAAAAAAACTTTACTTTATTTTGTCAGTATACAATGCAGTTGATTATTGTGGCCAATTACTGAAACCTCCCTTCCTCCTCCCGCTCCCCCCTCCCTCCCAGCAATGTTCTTTCTGTTTGCTTTGTCATATCAGCTTCAAGGAACAGTAATTGTTGTGTCTTCTTCCCTCATTGCCCCCCTGGTTGTTTGCGTATTTGTTATTTTATTTTCAGTTCCCACAAATAAGTGAGAACATATGATATTTCTCTTTCTGTGCCTGAGTTGTTTCACTTAATATAATTCTCTCTAGGTCCATCCATGTCATTGCAAATGGCAGAATTTCATGCTTTTTTATAGCTGAGAAGTATTCCATTGTGTAGATATACCATATTTTCCGTATCCACTCATCTGATGATGGACATTTGGGCTGGTTCCAACTCTTGGCTATTGTAAAGAGTGCTGCGATGAACATTGGGGAACAGGTATACCTTTGACTTGATGATTTCCATTCCTCTGGGTATATTCCCAGGAGTGGGATACCTGGGTCATATGGTAGATCTATCCGCATTTGTTTGAGGAACCTCCATACCATTTTCGATAAAGTCTGCACCATTTTGCAGTCCCACCAACAATGTATGAGATTTCCTTTTTTCCGCAAGCTCGCCAGCATTTATCATTAACAATCTTTTGGATATTAGCCATCCTCACTGGGGTGAGATGGTATTTCAGTGTGGTTTTCATTTGCATTTCCCAAATGCTGAGTGATGTTGAGCATTTTTTCATGTGTCTGTTGGACATCCGTATATCTTCCTTTGAGAAATGCCCATTTAGCTCTTTTGTCCATTTTTTAATTGGCTTTCTTGTTTTTTTTGTTGTAAAGTTGTTTCAGTTTCTTGTATATTCTGGATATTAATCCTTTGTCAGA
>NW_007731068.1:75666-90197 GCF_000696425.1 Galeopterus variegatus | reverse complement strand
TCCTTTGGTTGCCCGTGCTTTGGGGTCTTATTCATGAAGTCTGTGTCCAGACCTATTTCCTCAAGTGTCTCTCCTATGTTTTCTTTAAGAAGTTTTATTGTTTCAGGTTGTATATTTAATTCTTTAATGCGTTTTGAGTTGATTTTAGTATATGGTGAGAGGTATTGGTCTAGATTTATTTTCCTGCATATGGATCTCAATTTATCCCAGCACCATTTGCGGAAGAGGCAGTCTCTTCCGCAGGGTATAGGCTTGTTGCCTTTGTCAAAGATCAGATGGCTGTAGGTTTGTGGGTTGATTTCTGGATTCTCTATTCTATTCCATGGATCAGTGTGTCTGTTTTTATGCCAGTCCCATGTTGTTTTGGTTATTATAGCTTCGTAGGATAGTTTAAAGTCAGGTAGTGTTATGCCTCCAGCTTTACTTTTTTTGCTCAGCATTGCTTTGGATATGTGTGGTCTTTTGTTATTTTATATTAATGTCTGGATAGTTTTTTCCATTTCTGAGGAGATTGTCATTGGAATTATGGTGGGGATTGCATTGAATTTGTATATCACTTTGGGTAGTGTGGACATTTTCAGAATGTTGATTCCTCCAATCCAAGAGCATGGGATATCTTTCCATTTTCTTGTGTCCTTTTTAATTTCCCTCAGCAGTGGTGTGTTGTTCCCATTATAGAGATTTTTCACATCCTTGGTTAACTCAATTCCTAACTTTTTTTTTTTTTTTTTGGTGGCTATTGTAAATGGGCAAGCTTTCTTGATTTCTCTTTCTGCATGTTCCCTATTTTAGAATAGAAATGCTACTGATTTTTGTCTGTTGATTTTTTATCCTGCTACTTTGCTGAAATCCTTTATCAACTCCAAGAGTGTTTTTGTAGAGGTGTTAGGCTGTTCAATATATAGGGTAATGTCATCTTCAAACAAGGACAGTTTGACTTCATCTTTTCCAATCTGGATGCCCTTTATTTCCTTCTCTCTTCTGATTGCTGTGGCTAGTACTTCCAACACTATGTTGAATAGGAGTGGTGAGAGTTGGGCATCCTTGTCTAGGTCCTGTTCATAAAGGAAAAGCTTTCAGCTTTTCCCCATTCAAGATGATATTGGCAGTGTGTTTATCATATATGGCTTTAATTATGTTGAGATACTTTCCATCTATACCTAACTTTTAGAGGGTGTTTATCATCAATAAGTCTTTAATTTTATCAAATGCTTTTTCAGCATGTATAGAGGTGATCATATGGTCCTTGTGTTTGATTTTATTGATAGGGTATATCACATTTACTGATTTGCATATGTTGAGCCAACCTTGCATCCCTGGATTGAATCCCACTTGATTGCGGTGTACAATTTTGCATATGTGTTGCTGTGTTCATTTAGCTTGTATTTTATTGAGGATTTTTGCATCTATATTCATCAAGGATATTGGCCTGTAGTTTCTTTTTTAGTTGTATCTTTACCTAGTTTTGGTATCAGGGTGATGTTTGCTTCATAGAATGAGTTTGGGAGAATTGAGTGTTTCAAACTTTTGGAATAGTTTGTAGAGAATTGTCATCAATTCCTCTTTGAATGTTTGGTAAAATTCTGCTGTCAATCCATCTTGTCCTGGGCTTTTCTTTGTTGGGAACCTCCTGATAACATCTTCAACCTCTTTTATTGTTATTTGTCTGTTCAGATTTTCTACGTCTTTTTGGCTCAGTTTTGGTAGCTTGTGTATGTCCAGAAATTAATTGATTTCTTCCAGATTTTCAAATTTGTTGGTATATAGTTGTTTACAGTAGTCTCGAATCATTCATTGTATTTCAGAGTTATCAGTTGTAATATCACTTTTTCATTTCTAATTTTGTTATTTGGATCTTCTCTCTTTCTTTTTTAGTTAGCCATGCTAATGGCTTGTCAATATTATTTATCTTTTCAAAAAACCAGCTTTTTGATTCATTGATCTTTTGTATTGTTTTTGGGTTTCAATTTCATTAAGTTCTGCTCTGATCTTAACGATTTATTTCCATCTGCTGACTTTAGGTTTGGATTGTTCTTGTCTTTCTCATTCTTTAAAGTGAAGTGTTAGGTTGTTCACTTGCCATCTTTCCATTCTTCTAAAGTAAGCATTTAATGTGATAAAATTCCGCCTTAGTACTGCTTTTGCAGTGTCCCACAGGTTTTGGTAAGATGTGTTATTATTTTCATCAGTTTCAATAAATTTTTTGATTTCCTGTTCGATTTCTTCTTGGACCCATATGTCATTAAATAGAATGCTGTTTAATTTCCATGTGTTTGTATAGTTTCCAGGATTTCATTTGTTATTGATTTCTAATTTTAACCCATTGTGGTCTGAAAAAAAACATGGGATAATTCCAACTTTTTTGAATTTGTTGAGACTTGATTTGTGACCTAACATGTGATCTATATTGGAGAATAATCCATATGATGATGAGAAGAATGAATATTCTGAGGTTGCTGGATGGAATGTTCTGTAGATATCTGCCAAGTCCAATTGGTCTGGAATTTTTTTAGATTTTGGCTTTCTCTGCTAACTCTTTGACTTGATGATCAGTCTAATATTGAGAGTGGGGTGTTCAGGTCACCTGCTATTATGGTGTTATTGTCTATTTCCTTCTTTAGGTCTAATAGACTTTGCTTCATAAATCTGGCTGGTCTGTCATTGGGTGTAAATATATTTTTGATGGATTGATCCTTTTAGCATTATGTAGTGGCCCTCATTATGTCTTTTTATGGTTTTTAGTTTAAAGTCTATTTTATCAGATATAAGAATAGCTAGTCCATCTTGTTTTTCATTTCTGTTTGCATGGTAAATGTTTTTCCATCCTTTCACCCTTAGTCTATGTGAGTGTTTATATGTGAGGTGGGTCTCTTGAAGGCAGCATATAGTTGGATCCTCCTTTTTAATCCAGTCAGCCAGTCTGTGTCTTTTGATTGGGGAATTTAAGCCTTTTATATTAAGAGTTGTTATTGAAACGTGTTGATTTATTCCTAGCATTTTATTGATTTTTGTTTGGATGTTTTAAGTGTCTTTTGTTCCTTTCTTTTTGATTTACTGTTTGTTTTCTGTATTTGTTGGTTCCTTGGGTTGTACATAAACTTTTTTCTCTTCATTGTTGCCACTTTTATTTTACTAGTGGGTTTTGATTTTTCTTGAGTTTTTATGGCAGTGGTAGTCATTTTTCAGGTAACAAACCCAGTAATCCCTTCAGAGTTTCTTGTAAGGGTGGTTGTTTGGTAGTGAACTCCCGCAGTTTTTGTTTGTCTGAGAAATATACTATTTGCCCTTCATTTTGAAAGGATAGCCTTGTGGGGTATAATATTCTTGGCTGACAATCTCTGTCTTTTAGTATTTTAAATATATCATCCCATTCGTTTCTGGCTTTTAGAGTTTGTGATGTAACGTCTGATGTTAGGCTGATTGGGGCTCCCTTATAGGTGATTTAACACTTCTCTCTTGCAAATTTTAAGATTTTCTCTTTGTCTTTGAGTTTTGCCAATTTGACTATAACACGTCTTGGAGAAGACCTTTTGGGGTTGAATATGTTTGGGGATCTTGGCCTTCCTGAATCTGAAGGTCTGTGTCTTTTCCAATAACTGGGAAGTTTTCTGCCACTATTTTGTTGAATATGTTTTCAATGCAATCTCCTTTTTCCTCCCCTTCTGGAATACCCATGACTCAGATATTTGAGTCCTTAAGGTTGTCTGATATCTTTCTTAGATTTTCTTCAATGCTTTTAATTCTTTTTTTTTTTTTTTGTCTGCTTGTATTATTTCAAACAGCCCACCTTCAGGGTCAGAAGTTCTCTCTTCTGCCTCTGCAAGCCTGCTGGTTAAACTCTCTGTTGTGTTTTTTATTTCATTGAATGACTTCTTCAGTTTGGCACACACTGCTACATTCTTTTTCAGGGCATTGATTTCCTTGTACATTTCTTCTTTCAGGTCCTGTGTACTTTTCCTCATGTTGTCTATCTGAGTTTTCTTGTATCTCATTTAGTTTCATTTGAATTATTACTTGAAATTCCCTGACAGACATTTCAAGGGCTTCTTGTTCTATAGGATATAGAGCTTGAGAGTCATTACCCCTTGGTGGTGTACATTCCTGATTTTTCATATTTCTGTTATATTTTCTTTGATGTTTAGTCATTGTGGCAGGGGATCTAACAGTTCACTGGTTTGACACTATTGTCTGGCTAGGATGCTGCTGGGGTTGCCAATTTGGTATGGCTGCCTCTGTGTCTGCTTGGTTGCCCACTAGTGCCTTGGATGCAAGGTTGCCTTGGGCCTTGGGCCTCTCCGGGAAGGTGCCTCTCTGATCCGCATGCACTCAGCCAGGCTGGGGATGGAGTTGGATGGTTGCAGAGAGGCCCACCTGCAGGTTCACATGCTGGCACCGCAGGGTGTGTGGTATACGCGGATTTTCTGCTTCTCCAGGTGAGAACCTCTCTGATCTGCATGCACTCGGCTGGGCTGGGGATGGAGTCTAGTTTATTATTTTTCTACTTTTAAGTTCATTACCTCTTCTCTTTTACTGTCTTTGTTTTTCTCTAACTTCTTAAGTTCGATGATTAGTCTATTTTTAATCAACCATTTTTAGTACATGCACTTAGGTCAAGGAATTCTCTGGGAGCAGCACCACTTTAGCACATTCCATAACTTTTTCTACAAGTATATCTGTAATCAAATAACATGTATTTGAAACACCCACCACTGTGTTTTAGATGACCGAAGTTTTATTGAAGGCTCAAATGCCTGATTTTTAAAATTTATTTTTTATTTATTACCAACTGGATTTCACCATATATAAAATAAGGGATTGGATAAAAATGATTCACTTCTATTTGCTGATAAGTGATTAATGGTCAGTCTTCATAAATGTTCTGTGTTGACTTGAAGGGAATGTCTACAGTGCAGAATTTTTGACAGTAGAGTGTTATTAGTGTTGCCTTTTGATTAAGAGAATTTAATCCATGTCTTTAAGGAAGTTGTGTATGTTTGCTAGAGTACTGATAGATCTTTAAAAATAACTTACTGTTGAAAACATAGACAGTCAAGTGAAATATAATATTTGGTAACCATCTTGAATAAAACAACATATCTCCTTTTCATTTTTATACTATCACGTATTTTGTATATGGTGCAATGTGGTTGGTAGTTAATTAATATGTTATCTTCTAAAGGAATCAAAAATTAAAAGTCCAGTTGAAACCACTTAAGCACATCAGATGTTGAAATATTTTGTCATTGCATACCGAAGGAAGGATAGATTAATATATGTGAATACTTAAAAAGAGTCTCCATGTGAAAATATTCTCTGTAAGAAAGGCAAATAACACCTGAAATTGTTTGCAACTATCATAACAAAAGAAAGAAGAAAGGTCTGCTAACATTTAAGGAGTACATAATACTAATAAGACCAATATCTAGTAGAAAAGTGGGCAAATATATGAACAGAGTACAGAAAAAGAATTTTTTAAAAAGTTCTTAGACATATGAACCAAACTCCCTTACACATACAGGAGAGATGGATGTTTATATCATCCTGGGATAGTGAGTGTCATCGCACAGTCCAGTGGTTTGAAATGCCTCCTAATCCATGTTTTATGATACAATGTGTAGGAGTAATGTGGTGATACACTCCCAAACTTCTCGGGGGGGGGGGCAGTTGTGAAAATTTGTGCAAATCATGTGGACTGAAATTTTCCAAAGCTCAACAGAATTAAAATATACATCCTCTTTGTCTCCCAAACTCCACTCCCAGGAATTTATCACAGTCATAGTCATAAAAAATGACAGCAAATCATGGTTTTTCACTGTAGTGATGGTTCAACAACAAAACATTGGAAACAACCTACATTTTTATCAGCATAATTGCAATTAAACAGGTTATATTATGTCACCTACATTTTTATCAGCGTTCAACAACAAAACATTGGAAACAACCTACATTTTTATCAGCATAATTGCAATTAAACAGGTTATATTATGTCTACAAAATGGATGATGTAAATTTATAACAAACAAGGAAACTGTTTTGCTATTGACAGGGAAACACTTCCACATTCTGTTCTAGTTATATAATGTAAACAACATGAACCAGATGCATTTTTTATACTGGGTTTGATATTTGTGATTTATTCATAGCTTTTACCACATCTACTATTATTTAAACAATTTCTCTAAGTAAAACTATTTTACACAGCAGCCTTGCCATGTGCAATTTTATCTGTGAAATTACAGGTTTGATGTTTAATTAGATTTTTCCCAAACATGCATTAAAATAAACACAAAACTATTAAATTTTTAAAAAATGCTAGTTTATGTTCCATTCCAAATCAGTTTTGGGAACACTGATACTATGGAATAAACATAGACTTTATGCCCAGATAGACCTGGGGTCAAGTACTGGCTCCATCACGTAGCTATGTAGTCTTGTACACTTAGCTTCCTGGATTCTTTAGTCCCTCATTTGTGAAACAAGGATAATAATATTCACCTTGCAGAATTGTTAGGAATAAATGAACTACTGTGGGTGTCAGTGCCTAGGTATGCATTGAGTACATGTTATTATTATTGCAGTTATTACTGTGAAATTATCATTAGTTTTTAAACAGAGTGTTTATGCTGGAGTATTAGGCTTGTGGCTGTCTGCTGACAAGTTACTTCCATTTGTTAGGAGTTGTGGTAATTTGTCATTGTTTTGATGTCCCAGTTCCACTGCATGTGCTCCTGTAATTTTCGATAAGTTGTTTAACTCTTCTGCGCCGCATTTACCTAATTTGTTAAGTGTGGCTAATAATTGTACAGCTCTATTTACAATAGCTAAGATATGGAATCAATGTAAATTTCCATGGATGGATGACTGGATAAGGAAAATTTGGCATATATACACAATGAAATAGCACTCATCAATAAAAAAGGATGAAATGGTGCCATTCACAGCTGCATGGATGAGCTTGGAGAAAATTATGTTCAGTGAAAAAAGCCAGGAACAGAAAGAGAAATACTGCATGTCCTCACTCATGGGTGTGAGCAAAAGAAAGGAAGGGAGGAAGGAAGGAAAGCAATCAGAATAATGCATTGCACTTTTGGAAGTAGAGAACGGAGCTGTAGTTTCCAGAAATTTGAAAGGGAGAGGGGGATGGGGCTAGTGAGGAATTGGCTAATGAACAAAAGGAACGGTTATGTTTTGTAATGATGAACATGGCAATTATCCTGATTTGATCATTACACATTGCATACAGGTATTGATATTTAACTCAGCACCCCACGAATATGATTAATCAATAATTTTCGGATAAAAAAAATACGTGTGTGTTATTTCCCAGCTCTGTCCTCTAGAGGGCACCAGCACCTACTACCAATGGGCGTATCTAGTGCTTGTCATTTGTAGGTACCAGTCTCCATGAAAGAAACCTGGGCATCCTGCAGAAGTGGCTGGTTCCAGCAATTCTTGGGACAGGAAAGCTCAAGATGAATCTGGCATATTTTGTGGTGTCAGAAAGCAGGGAACTGCTCAAAAGGTGAAGGGGGTATGTCAAAAGGTCACAGAAGCCAACCCGAGGGAGCTCCCAAGGGCCAATTTTGGACAATATGAGCAACATAATAAATAATGATAGGAATGGATTATAATCCATAAATACCCCTGATTCCATACTGATATAAATATATAAATAATTATATAAATAAATCAATGGGGAAGAAGGAATAACTCTCTTTTATAGTAGAATCCCAATTAATAAATGTAGAAGGAAACATTGAAATAGAAAAATCACTATTTGGCTCACATCTCAGTAATAATTAGTTGTTTGCAAGTGAGAATTATCAATGGATTCTAAAAATTAATGGGTAAAAGTTCGATGAGAAGAAACAGGCTATTTGAATAACCTCCAAGTATGTCTCCTCAAGGTACTTATTACTTACAAAAGTTAAAATAACTTTCCAGTGGAGAAACCTGAAGCAAGCGTTTAAAGTTACTCTCAAAAGCAGTGAGAAATATCAGCACCCTGGGCCTCTTATGTGATGTGCTGAGAAGGACACATGACTTCTGTGCTATTCTTGCCAAATATGTGTAACCTGTACTTAGTTGTGATGAAACCACAGACAAACCCCAATTGAGGGACATTCTACAAACTAACTCACAAGTACTCCTCAAAAGTGTTAAGGTCATGAAAGACAAAGAAAGACTGAAAACTATCTTAGATTGGAGGAGACCGAGGAGACATAACAATATTACACAGTGTGGGATCCTGGATTGAGTCTGGATCAGAAAAAAGCATTAGTGGGATGACTATCAAAATTTGAATATTTGTAAATTAGATAATATTATTGTATCAATGCTAATTTACTGTTTTTGATAATGGTATTATGACTGTCATGTAAGATGCTAATAAAAAACTGGATAAAGTATATACTGGAACTACTTTACAGTTTTGAAAGTCTGAACAATTAAAAATTTAAATTTAAAAATACATTAGATTTCAGTGAGGAGAAAATGAAATAATATGCATGAAGTTCTTAGAACAATTCCTCTGACATAGGAGTTCTTAAAACATGTCACTATCATTATGAATGATTTTATAATTAATAAGTAATATTATAAGTGATGAATAAGCTATTTTTATAAGTATTGTATTTGCTAAAATTCTCATATATTCTCATATGTTCCTTTTTCCTCCTTTTTGCTGGGAAAAGTGTATTGAGAATGAATGTATTTATTTTAAGACATAATGTAAGTTCAGAATTTATTTTGGGAATTTTGGGGGGATTAGGGATGTCACTTTCCTTAGCTGCTAAAGAGCTCTGACTGAGGCTGGCATTGCAAAATGACTTTTGTCTATGAAACAATACTTGTGCAAAGCCACCACCCCTCTCATGTAGCTTTTGACAGCGCCACCTGGTGGTTCAGTGAGCACCCCTCAAACCATCACACTTGTGCTTTAGGAGTTCCATCTATTGAACCCTTTCTAGGTGCACATTATAGATCATTTAATATTTACAGAAAATCTGTGAGATAATTGGCATTTCATTCATTTTAATATGATAAAACTGAGCTCAAATTAGTTAAGTGACTTGTCCAGGGTTGCAAAATGAGTGGCAGAGCCAGGATTTAAATCTGCCTCTCCTGACCTTAAGGCTGAGTTTAAACGTTTATGTGAGTTTAATTGTGGAGCCAGGTGTGAGAACTATTGCCATAGAGCAGTGGTTCTCAATGGGGGGTTGGTCCCCACCCACAGGAGACATTTGGCAATGTCTGGAGATAATTTTGGCATTTATAACTGGGGTGGGGGTGGGGAGGGGGAAGTCTGCTATTGGCATCTAGTGGATAGGGGCCTTACGCATGCTGCTAAATATCTTACAATGCACAGATCAGCCCCCACAACAAAGATATATTCAACCCAAAATGTCAACAGAGCTTCTATGAAACCCTGGTGTACAGTCTTAAAACGGCAACACTTTGACCTCAGACACCTGGGGATTTATTCTTTCTCTTAGCTAATACTTAATGAGTACTGTGCTGGGTAGTGTGAGGCATATGTAAACAATACACCAGTTTGTGCCACCGAGGAGGTGACTGTCCAGAAGGGCAGGGGCTCGAGGTAGGAGAGGCAGATGAACACCTTTAATATAAGGCTGAATATAACAGGTGCATAAAGAGGGAGTCAGGTCAGGCTAAGCGTGCTCAAGGGGTGAGCCCATGTCTGGTTGTGGGAGGAATCAAGGGAGGCTGTGAGGAGGAGGTGGTTTTGAGCTGGGTGTATGAGCAAAGTGGAGCTGGTGGGAAACAAAATGTTCAGGGAACAGCAAACAGTGTAGTTTGGGTGGGGCATAGAGTATTTGTTAGTGAGTAGAGGGGGGTGGACTGGAAAGGCAGTTTGGAGTTTGAGTTTTGAATCCAGGCTGAGCACTCTAGCCTTGGTGTCTTTCATAGTGAAGGAAAAGCCTTCCCTTCCGGAGTGGTGGACCAAGCCCTCAGGCTATGGGGCTCTGGAACTTCCAGGAAGCTGTCTTCATGAAACAGGGGAAGTTTGAAATTGGGGTGGAGTACAGTGAACTTCTGATTTTAGAACCAAGTTGATGCTGAGTATGTAACAAAGCTGTTTCACCCCAAAGTAGCCCTTGGGGACATGATACTCTCAAATAGAAATATAAGCAGGGATGAACTCGGCAATGGATGGCCACGTTGCCTGTAGTGAAAACTGGAGCAGATTCAGAACCCCTAACTGAAGGTCTGCTTCCCGTTATGATTAAAGCTCCAAATACCTGGTGATAGGATTTTTCTAGTTTATTACATCACCAGTTAATAGCATTAAAAAATGATGGTGGCATGTCCAGTGCACTATAAAGAATATAAACAAGAATTTCCTTATGTTCTGTGAACGTGCAGTTGACTTCAGGGCCTCCCACCACAGTCATCAAATTTGGCCCTGGGGAAATTCATTACTCTTCTGGAAGAGGGTTTGGAAGAGAAGGCATGGGAGAAAAATCTTTGTTGAGCTAGTGTGTGTGTGTGTGCGTGTGTGTTTTTTTTTTTTCAGCTATAGTTGCAGACACTGTCACATCTAATATGTCTCATTTAACTTGTTGGGGTCCAGCTCCAATCGAGTTGTGGGTACCCAAAAAGGGAGAGGGTGGGTCAGCAAAAATAATAAACACAGACCGAGACCTCAATGCGTCAGTATGCATGTTCTCTCTCTGCCGGCTGTCAGGATGTTGCAGCTGGAGCACAGTAGAGCATGAGGCAATGCCTTTTATTTAGTTTTTTCTCTGCAGGGGTTTTTTGGCTACTATTTTTATTACATCAGCAAGCTTAATAATTGAAAAAGGACAGGGGAAGCCAGTTCTTTTTCCTTCATTAGCACATCTGAGGTAATTAGCTTGTGCTTCCTCCTTTTGGTATCAGGTTATCAGATTGGGACCATGTTCTCATTGTCCTGAAGTTAACCTGTGACCTTTTGTGGTTGGCAAGCTGTGGTTAATATCTACCCTATTAACAGGGTGGGACTATTGCAGTTGCAAAGTGATAGACAGTATTATCATATGACCTATGTCTATTGCTAAATGAAAGTAAAAATTTGCTAAAAGGAACAATGCTAACATTTATATTCTAATGGGGGTGTAATGATCTTATGTTGTAATGGAATGAACTTACTGTTCATATGGAAAAAGAACAGTGGATATTTGAGCAGCATTATCATGCACATCTTGTGGTTATGCATTCGCTGTGGCCCTATAATCTTGATCTAAATGTTAAAGTGTCCTTGTGCACAGCACCATCCCTCACAAACCAGTTACATTTGCCTATTAGGTCTAATTTTGCAGGTTTAATAATTTTACAGCATATATTTTTATCCCAGTATCTAATTCTTAATGATTTATTTAAAACTGGATACCACCAAGTAAAGGGGGTTCTACAGTTTTGTACCCATATACTTAATTTGTCCCAATCATAAAATTTCTCATTAATGCCAACCATTCTGTTGCCATTAATATAACCTCCAGTAAATGATGTTTGCCAACTTACATTAGGCTGCAGCTCATATTATTCATGAGCGGTGCTTTTGGAACATATATTGGTGTACTCAATTTATCATAAGGGGATAATTTTAAATTGTCCTATTTACTCGGATCCTCTCTGGGAATGTTTAGTTTAATGACACTATAATTATTTGTGTTATTTTTATAATCTTTTAGGAATTCAGAGAACTGCCACACTAACCAAAATATCAAAAGAAAAGGCAAAAGCCACAAAGCCGAGGCATGCAGCCCTTCTGGTTGCAGCAAGTGCTCGTAGCTGCGGCCTTGGCAGCAGCTCTCCCTCCAGTGGCCTTGCCAGCTTGGAGAGGGCAGCCCAAACTGACTCCTATAGGATCCTGCCATGGCGTGGACCATGCCACCTTATCAATACTTTGACTGTAAAAGGTTAAAATTCTCCTAGCAAAAGACAGAGTGGCTGAATGGATAAAACTAAAAAATATATGTCCAACTGCATGTTCTCTACAAGAGACCCACTTTAGACTTAAGGATACACATTGCCTGAAAGGGAAGGGATGAAAAAAAATATTCCATGCAAATGATAACAAAAGGGAAAAGGAGTTCATCTGTGTATGTGAGATAAAATTAACTTGAAGGTAAAAACTGTTACATCAGGCAAAGAATGTCATTATTTATTCATTACTTAATGATAAATGGCTCAATTTATCAAGATGAGATAACAATTGTAAGTATATATGCACCCGACATCAGAGCACCTAAATATTTAAAGCAAATATTAATGGACATAAAGAGAGAAATAGATAGCAATACAAAAATAGTAGGATTTTAATATCTCACTTTCAACATGGACAGTTCAACCAGACAGAAAATTAATCAGAAAATACTAAAATTGACTGCATTTTAGAAAAAAAGGACCTAAGAGATATACACAAAACATTCCATGCACCAGAGGTAGAATACACATTCTTCTCTAGTACACATGAAACATTCTCCAGGATAGACCATGCGGTAGGCCACAAAACAAGTCTTAAAAAATGTAAGAAGATCAAAATCATATCAAGTATTGCCTCTGACCACAATGGTATGAAATTAGAAATCAATAACAGAAGGGATTTTGGAAAATTCATAAATATGTGGAAATTGAACATGCTCCTGAAGAACCAGTGGGTCAAAAAAATTATCAAAAGGGAATTTAAAAAATACCTTGAGACAAATGGTGATGGAAACACAACATACCAAGACCTATGAGATGCATCGAAAAGCAGTTCTAAGACTGAGTTTTATAGAAATAAACTCCTACATTAAAAAATGTAGAAAGATCTGCCCAAAATAGACTAACCTTAGCCCTCAAGGAACTAGAAAATGGGCAAGCTAATTCAAAAGTTAGTAGAGAGAAGAAAGGAATAAAGATCAAAACAGAAATAACTCAAATACAGAAGAGAAAAACCATGGAAAAAAAGCAATAAAATGAGGGTTTTAAAAAAGATAAACAAAATTCCAAAATCCTCGGCTAGACAAAGAAAAAAAGAGAGAAGATTCAAATACATAAAATCAGAAATTAAAATGGAGACATTACAACAGATGCCTGAGAAATAGAAAGGATCCAAAGAAACTATTATGAATAGTTTTATGCCAACAAAGTTGATAACCTAGAGGAAATGGATAAATTCCTAGAAAACTGCTTACCAAGGTTGAGTCAGCAAGAAATAGACAGCCTGAACAGGCCAATAACAAAAAGAAAGAATGAAGTAGTAAATAAAAAACTCAAAAAAGAGAGGCCCCTGGGCCGGCCCGGCGGCGCACTGGAGAGTGCACTGCTTGGGAGCGCGGCGGCGCTCCCGCTGAAGGTTTGGATCCCATATGGAGACCGGTTCCCGCTCACTGGCTGAGCGCGGTGCGGGCGCAACACCGAGGGTTGCAATCCCGTTGCCAGTCCCTGCTCCCGCCGAGGGTTCGGATCCCATGTGGAGACTGGTTCCCGCTCACTGGCTGAGCGCGGTGTGGACGCAACACCAAGGGTTGCGATCCCGTTGCCAGTCCCCAGTACGGGCGCGACACTGAGGGTTGCGATCTCGTTTCCGGTCAGTAAAAAAGACAAAAAAGGAAAAAAAAAAAGAAAGGCCCAGAACCAAATGGTTTTCCAGTTGAATTCTACCAAACTTTCTTTTTTTAAAGATGACCGGTAAGGGGATCTTAACCCTTGGCTTGGTGTTGTCAGCACCATACTCAACCAGTGAGCTAACTGGCCATCCCTTTATAGGATCCAAACCCGGGGCCTTGGTGTTATCAGCACCACACTCTCCCGAGTGAACCACGGGCTGGCCCTCTACCAAACTTTTGATGAGAAATTAATACAAATACTTCTTAAACTCTTCAAAAAAGTCAAGCTGAAGGGAATACTTCCCAACACATTTTATGCAGGCAGTATCTATCATCTTGATAGCTAAACCAAAGACACTACCATACAAGAAAAATATAAACCAATATCTCTGATGGATGTTGATGAAAAAATCTTAAATAAAGTATTAGTAAGTTGAATTTGACAACATGCCAAAAAGATCATGATCAAGTGGGATTTATCTCTGATACACAAGGCTGGTTTAACATATGCAAATCAGTCAACGTGGTACACTACATTAACAGGCTGAAAGACAAAGACCACATGTTCACATTAGTTGAGAAAGAAAAAGCATTTGACAAAGTTCAACAACTTTTCTTGATAAAAACACTTAACAGTTTAGTTATAGAAGGAATGTTCCTCAATAGAGTAAAGGCCATTTATAAAAAACAGGCATCTACCATCATAATCAATGCAGAAAAACTGAAAGCTTTTCTTCTAAGATCTGGTGCAGGGCAGGGATGCCCACTCTTGCCACTTCTATTCAACATAATACTAGGAGTATTACCAGAAGCCATTAGACAAAAGAAAAAAAAAAGAAAAAAGAAAAAAGAAAAAAAAAAAAAAAAAAAAAAAAAAAAAAGAAAAAGAAAAAAAAAAAAAAGAAAGAAATGATATCCAAATTGGAAAGGAAGAGA
>NW_007731068.1:68278-74736 GCF_000696425.1 Galeopterus variegatus | reverse complement strand
AAAAAAAAAAAAAAAAAAAAAAAAAAAAAAAAAAAAAAAAAAAAAAAAAAAAGAAAGAAATGATATCCAAATTGGAAAGGAAGAGATAAACTTATTTCTATTTGCAGATAACATGATGTATGTAGAAAACCCCAAAGATTCCATCAGAAAACTGTTATTTCTAATAAATGAATTCAGTAAAATTGCATGACATAAAATCAACATACGATAATCTTCAGTATTTCTATAGACAAATAACCTAGCTGAAAAGGAAAGCAAGAAAACACTTCCACTTACAAAAGTATTAAAAGTACATTGGAATAAATTTAATCAAGGATGTGAAAGACCTATACTCTAAAGTATTGATGAAAGAAATTGAAGATGATACAAGTAAATGGAAAGGTATTTCATCCTCATGGATTGGAAGGATTAATATTGTTAATATGTCTGTATTTCCTAAAGCAATATAGAGGTTCAATGCAATCTCTATCAAAATTCCAATGGCATTCTTCAGAGAAATGGAAAAAACAATCCTTAAATTTGTATAAAACCACAACAGACCCGGAGTGGTCAAAGCAATTCTGAGAGAGAAAAACAAAGTTGGAGGCATTATACTTTCTGATCAAAAATTATGTTACAAATCTTTAGTAATCGGAACGGTACAATACTGCCATTAAAACAGTCACATAAGATGAGTAAAACAGAATAGAGAGCTCGGGAATAAATCCAAACATATATGCTCAATTAATTTTTGACAAGGGCACTGAAAAGACACAACGGGGAGAAGATAGTCTCTTCAATAAACGGTTCTGGGAAAACTTGATTTCCACATGAAAAAGAATAAAACTGGGCCCTCATCTTACACCATACTCAAAAATCAACTCGAAAGGAATGAAAGTCCTGAACATGAGACCTGAAACCATAAAAATGGCCAACAGGTCCCTGAAAAGGTGCTCAACATCACTAGTCATGAGGGAAATTCAATTTAAAACCACCTCGCACCTGTTATAGTTATTACAAATAAGACAAGAGGCAACAAGTATTGGTGAGGATGTGAAGAAAATGGAACCATTGTACAGTGTTGGTGTAAACCTAGATTGGTGCAGTCTGTGTGCAAAACAGTATGGAGGTTCCTAAAGAAATTAAAAATAGTGCATTGGACTTGCAGAGGGAGAGAACATTCCATGGGCTACAAAGTGGAGTTGGGGTGGAAGGGGGGAGGAGGAGGAGGGATGGGGATAATTGGGGGGACATGTGGTACAAATGCAATTTGTGGTTATGGGTATGCTGCTGGTATGAATCTGGCCCCCACATCACGGGCATGAGGGGTGATAATGAGTTTGTATCTCATGAATATTCATAACCAACAAAAAAAATTAAAAGTAGAGCTATCAATATAAACGAACAATCCCTCTTCTGGGCATACACCTAGAAGAGCTAAAATCACCACTGATTAAAGATTATCTGCACTCCTGTGTCATTGCAGCATAATTCACAATAGCCAAGATATGGAAACAACCTAGGTTTCCATCAGTTAACAAATGGGTAAAAAAACTGTATTATATTTATATCTACATCTGTATCTATCTGTCATGTATCTATCTATTGGAACATTATTCAGCCTAAAAAGGAAGGAGATCTTGCCATTTATCACAACATGGATGGACCTGGAGGACATTATGCTAAGTGACATAAGTTAGACATAGAAAGAAAAATATTACATGATCGACTTATATTTGGAGTATATTAACAAGAGGTTTAAAATGTAGAAAAAGGCAAAAAAGAATAATGGCAGTGGTTACCAGGGTCAGAGTGGGGGGTGGGTGTGGGGAGAAAATGTGGAGGTGTAGGTCAAACACACAAAGCAGCAAATATATAGGATGAACAAGCTGGAAGACCTAGTGTTCAACAGCAGAACTATAGTTAGTAATAGTGCACTGCACTCCAGTCAGAGCTCTCTCTCACAGTCACTCCTAGTGATTGTGACTCTCTTATTTCATCTGTGACTTGAACTTCATCCCCCTGCCTGTCCCCCTCCCCTCCTTTACTAGCGAGAACTGTAAGAGTTAGGTGCATCTTAAGTGCTAAAGAGTTAAGCACTGATCACGGTCACAAAGTGGCAGCACTGCCTCACTGGTTTTTCGTAAAAACTCCACTGGGAGGTGGGCAAGTCTGAAAGTGGCTGTTAGGATCAGGACAAGGGCAGAAATAAGATGAACAGGTCAACTTTTCCCCTCTTTCTCTTGTGAAGTGACAGAGTTGAGATGAGTGTGACGTAATTGCATTTTAGAAATGGAAGACACTTTAGAGAAGAGCTTCTCAAACTTTAATGCACTTAGGGATCACCCAAGGATCTTGTTTAAATACAGACTATGATACTTCTCCTGGGGACTGAGATCCTGCCTTTTCAATGTGTTTTTGGAAGATATCATTGCTGTTGGTTGTTGGGCCACACTTTGAGTAGCAAGGCTTTAGAGGTCATTAGAGGTTAACTCTCGCTGCACCTGATGTATGGATGAAGACGGACTGAAGTCCAGAGAGAGAATATAACTTGCCTCATACAGCCAGGACTTTAGCACATGTCCTTTTGGATTTAAACCCAGAACATCAGCCTCTAAGTCCATGTCTTGCTCCACTATATCATGTGTCCCCTTTAGTGCTGTGAGTGACATTAATTTAGCTTAGAACCCAGTACTCCCATTTTCATCACCCCCATTGGTCTTTGCTCAAGGTGTCACTTGGGTCACTCCTTTACCCAAAGCATTCCATGGCTCTTCTATAATCACAAGTTTAAATTCAAATGTCCCTGCCTAGTTTTCAAGGCTCTACAACGTATGGTCCCACTTTAGCCAGTTTACTGAACTTCCCTGTTTCTTTCTTTATTTCATTTTTTGGTGGCTGACTGGTACAGGATCTTAATTTCCCTGTTTCATAAATACACCTTTCTGCCATAGCTATCCCTGCTCCTTCCTGTTCCCTAGATGTGTTGCATTCAGCCTTCTTTCAGCGGTAGTGGTAATGGCATGGCCTCTGGAGTAAGACATCCCTAGTTTCCAATACCAGGTCTGCCACCAAACTTGGCAAGTTATAGCACCTCCCTGAGGATCAGCATCCTCCTCTGAATTAACACCATATGGTGATTGAGAAAAATAAGTAAGATAATATATGCAAACTCACTCACATTCCTAACATCCCCTTTAAATCTAGCATCTAAAATGGTGCCTGACACCTGCTTCCCTTTATGTTCCTCTGAGTCTCTGTTTCCCTAAGTCCTAATTTTTCAAAGGCCTAACCTGAATCCCATCTCTTTCATGAAACCTTTCCCAGCCATTTCGGACTCAATTCATCTCACCCTTTTATAAATTATTTCACATGTGTTAGCATTTGATGATGTGCTAGCCCTCTCAGTGAGCACCCATAGAGAAGCTTGGAGGATATTGGCTATATGATAATTGAGGGATAATTGAGTTCATTCTTTTTTAGTTACTCCCTGAGAGCTAGAGCTCTCTTCTTTTTTATTCAGTTATTGCCTAGAGCAGCTGTTCCTGCACCAGCAGTGCCAGACCCTGGTAGTCATGTGAATGCTTTAGAATGAGATCTCAACAGGGTCCTCCTGCGTCTGGATTTTGGCTAAATTACTGTTTCCTTTTGCATGTTACTGGATGGCCCCTCCAAAGGAGGACTGATGAAATCTCCTTATGGCAACCCCAAGATAATAACTCTAAGAAAGTTGAGCACAGTATCTTATTGCTTCAACAGCACAGTGACAGGAGATGTATACACCTTCCTATTTCATGAAATTTATAACAGGGTCCTTACCCTCTTACATCAGAAGAGATTAAGGACAAAAGGCTAAGTGGGGAGGATAAGGTTGCTGAAGGGGGGTCACGTACCTCTGTCCTGCATTCTGTTAATTGTTCATTCAACCGTACTCAGGAATGTGCATCTTTGCATGTGTTTTCATTTATTTTTATCACATGATGTATAGTTCTATCCCTGTCAGTGGCAGTTAGTAGCTCCTATCAGGCTTATGATAGTAAAATTACATGGTGATTACTCTCACTGCAGCAGAAGTCTCTCTGAGGTCTGGAGAGAAAATAGACCAGGAGGGCTGGACACTTCACTTAGTGTCGTGCCTTCTTTTTTTATTGGACAGCTGTTTACTCACCCATCACTTTCCTAATCAGGGGATTTGGGGACTTTCTTTCCCCAACCATGAGCCCATGCTTAAGTCCAGATATATCCATCTGTGCCTGGAACTGGGTATTCTTTTAAAAAGACAGGCCCAAGGAATGTCTTCCTTGCTGATTTCCATGATTCTAATCTTCACTGTCTACGCTGCTGGTTTCCAACATTGGATACTGGTCAGAATCTCCTACAGGCCATTTAAAACCTGTTGATGTATGTGTCTCATCCCCAGAGAGTCTGTTTTGATTTTTCTATGGTGTAGCTCAGGCATGGGTAGTTTAAGAACGCTTCCAAGTAAAGTAGTCATGTTACAGTGGGGGAACTTCAGCCAAGTGGTCAAAGTTAAGAGCACCCATAATGAGAGACATCAACACCACGGGCCTCCTAACATGATGGACCAAGAAGGCAGACCATCACTTCTGTGGTATTCTTGCCAAAAGTGCAGAACCTGAGTTTAATTATGAGGAAATATTAGATAAGCTCAAATTGAGGATCATTATATAAAATCGTTGGCCAATACTTTTCAAATGTTCAGGTCATGAAGGCAAAAGAAATTCCAAAGTGATGTTCCAGATTCAGGAGACTAAGGATACAAAACAACTAAATGCAATGTATGATCCTAGATTGGATCCCGGTCCAGAAAAAAGACATTAGTGGTAAGATAGATGGAATTTGAGTAAGGTCTGTAGATTAGCTCATTGTGTGATATCAGTTACAATTTATTGATTTTGGTGACTGTGCTGTAGTTATATAAAGCATTAATATTTGGGGAAGTTGAGTGGAGAATATATGGGGCCTCTGAGTATATTTGGAACATTTTTGAAAGTCTAAAATGATTGTAAGGTGAAAAGTTAAAAAAAAAAAAAAGAAGAAGAAATGAAAGAAGAGAATTCCAGGTAATTCTAATGAGTTTCCAAAGTTGAGAACCACTTCCCTAAGTCACTTTGCCTAACACTGTCAAAGTAATCTTCCTGAAAATGCCTGAAAATGCTGTTTTGTCATGTTTGTGACCTTCTCAAAGCTTTTCAGTGACTTCTGTCACCTATGGAGTGAAGATCAAATTCCTTAGGCTGCCATTCTAAGCCCCCAAAGAAACCCAATCTATGCCCTTGGTCTACGTATCAGGACATGACTCACATTTTACTTTCCCATGTCTGACCTTATGCTGATTATTGTCCTTCTCTCCATAGAACCAGTGCCTTCCTGCTCAGGCTCCTGAATCATGCTTTGTCCTAGGCCCACTTCAGAGCCCCTCTCTTCATTCAAGCCTCGTATGATTATTTCTGTTGGAAGCAGTCATCTTTTCTTTCTTTGAATTCTGGAAGGTACCATGGTGTGGAGTGAAGACTTGAGCTTTAGATTCAAAAATATGTGAATCTGAGTTTTTTAAGATGGCAACGGGTCTGGAGCGGCCGTGCCAGGAGACAACACGACCCTGAGAAGTGTGCGCTGTGATACCAGAGTACTATTTGCATTTCCAAGAGCAACAAAAAAACGAATAAATCTTTCAACAACGAACCTACAATGACAAACAAGCAACAACAGGTTTGAGGTTTTCGGGCCGACACAAAAGAAGACTCCTGAGAGCGCCCAAGCCCTGCTGCGGGTTCAAGCGAGGAGCCCGAGACAACAAAGGCCAAGTAAGTCAGCAGAGATGACACAGAAATGGAATGGAAGGCGCCGGACAGACCCAACTCTGCGAGCTCTGTGAGTCACCCCCAGCCCAGCCCCACTTGCAGGGCGAAGCCTGACTGCTCCCTGCCCGCCTGGCTCCTGCCTACCACACCAGGCCAGGCACTCGCAACAGAGCTGCCTCCATTTTCTCGGGTGGGGGTGGAGATGGCTGGCTTAGAGCAGGCAGGCCAGCCATCTCTGCTTGGCACGGCTCCTCACTGAGACGTGCCATTTGCTTACCTTGACGTGGGGCACCCCAGGGCCTGTGGACCAGCCTACAATCCCACTCTCCCCGCGGATCTCTGATGGGGCTGGTAGTGTGGGGAGCCCCCAGCCAGTGTCGGGAGGGCAGGGAAGAGGAGCCCGCCCAGATTGTCTCTCCACCACACCCTGGGCTTCGGCCCCAGGTAAACTCCCTGTTTCCGGGAGGCAGATACCATCTCTGTGGCCTCAGTTTGGAAGAACCACTAACTGATTTCTGGTTGGGAGAGGGGAGCCTGTAGTGCTCTGGAGATGCATTGAAGCTGCTGGAGAGCACTCCCAGAGGGCACCCCGGGCGACCCGTGCTGAGGGTAGTCAAAGAGGAACTGTGTGCTGAGGGACCCTCCCCCGAGGAG
>NW_007731068.1:60828-66579 GCF_000696425.1 Galeopterus variegatus | reverse complement strand
CCATAACAATCCAAGTAAAATAAAAACCCACTACTATAATAAAAATGACAATCATGAAAAGAAAACAAACGAACAAAATCATTAGTGGCAACCTCAGGAAGCAACAAACAGAGAAAAAAACACAGCAAAACGGAAAGCAAGGAACAAATGACACCTAAGACAACCAAACAAATAATAAAATGCTAGGAATAAATCAACACCTCTCAATAACAATTCTTAATGTAAAGGGTTTAAATTCCCCAATCAAAAGACATAGATTGGATGACTGGATAGAACTATAAACCACTCCTGAGAGAAATTAGAGAGGATACAAGAAGATGGAAAGACATCCCATGCTCCTGGATTGGAAGAATCAATATAGTGAAAATGACTATACTACCCAAAGTAATATACAAATTTAATGCAATCCCCATCAAAATTCCTATGACTTTTCTCTCAGAAATGGAAAGAACTATACAGTCATTTATCTGGAATAACAAAAGACCACGAATAGCCAAAGCAATGCTGAGCAAAAAAAATAAAGCTGGAGGTATTACCCTACCTGACTTTAAAGTATACTACAAAGCTATAATAACTAAAACAGCATGGTACTGGTATAAAAACAGAGACACTGATCAACGGAATAGAATAGAACACCCAGAAATCAACCCAGGCACTTACTGCCATTTGATCTTTGACAAAGGCACCAAGCCTATTCACTGGGGTCGGGACTGCCTCTTCAGCAAAGGGTGCTGGGATAACTGGATATCCATATGCAGGAGATTGAAACTAGACCCATACCTCTCACCATATACTAAAATCAACTCAAAATGGATTAAGGATTTAAATATACACCCCAAAAGAATGAAACTTATGAAAGAAAACATAGGTGAAACCCTTCAGCAAACAGGGCTGGGCACAGACTTCATGAATATGACCCCAAAAGCACGGGCAACCAAAGGAAAAATAAACAAATGGGACTATATCAAACTGAAAAGTTTCTGCACAGCAAAAGAAACAATTAACAGAGCTAAAAGACAGCCAACAGAGTGGGAGAAAATATTTGCAAAATACATATCTGACAAAGGACTAATATCCAGAATATATAAGGAAGTCAAACAACTTTACAAGAAAAAAACAAGTAATCCAATTAAAAAATGGGCAAAAGAGCTAAGTAGGCATTTCTCTAAAGAAGATATGCAAATGGCCAACAGTCATATGAAAAAATGCTCAACATCACTCAGCATCCGGGAAATGCAAATCAAAACCACACTGAGATACCATCTCACCCCAGTTAGGATGACTAAAATCCAAAAGATGCTGAATGATAAATGCTGGCGTGGTTGCGGAGAAAAAGGAACTGTCTTACATTGTTGGTGGGAATGCAAAATGGTGCATCCCCTATGTAAAATGGTTTGGAGGTTCCTCAAACAGCTGCAGATAGATCTACCATATGACACAGCTATCCCACTGCTGGGAATATATCCAAAGGAATGGAAATCATCAAGTCGAAGGTATACCTGTTCCCCAATGTTCATTGCAGCACTCTTCACAATAGCCAAGAGCTGGAATCAGCCCAAATGTCCATCATCGGATGAGTGGATATGGAAAATGTGGTATATCTACACAATGGAATACTACTCAGGTGTAAAAACAAATGAAATACTGCCATTTGCAACAACATGGATGGACCTTGAAAGAATAATATTAAGTGAAACGAGTCAGGCAGAGAAAAAGAAATACCACATCTTCTCACTTATTGGAGGGAGCTAAAGGTGAATGAATCAATTCACACACATACACACACACACACACAAACAAACAAACAAACAACAACAATAACAACAAAAAAACAAAAAAACTGGGGCGGGGGGGAGAGGAAGATATAACAACCACAATTTTTTTTGAAGTTCTTACAACAAGCAAGTGGAGGGGACACAATTGGGTGGGAGGGGGGAGAGGGAGGAGGGAGGGAGGTTTCGGTGATGGGACATAATAATCAACTACATTGTATATTGACAAAATAAAAATTCAAAAAAAAATATGTGAATCTGAATCCTCGTTCCACCCTTTCCCACTGCTAAGGGAGAAGTCACTTGGCTTTTTAGAAAATAGGGATAATAGTACCTTCTTCAAAGGGTGATTGTGAGCATTAGATGAGGTGCACACATGGAGGACCCCAGCACGTAGTAGGTTCCTTCCTCTTCATTTTTGTAGCTCAGTGATCCTGAATTGTATATTGGGTTATCAAAATGTTCTGCAGAGCCTTTAAAAAATATTTGTTCCTGGCCATCACTAATATGACCAACAGTCTTGAGCTGAACTGAATTCTTGGGACTTTAAGGATTTGTACTGAATTATTTCCAGCAACACAGCTAAGTAAATACGGACAGAGGAATGTAATTCCACAGAGGGTAAAGAGAGGGATGATTAGTTTCTAAATGGGAAGAAGCTGTGGTGCCTTCTGTCAGACACATTGAGCATGTACAACTACCTTGTACAACTTCTTTACCCATGAGTCCTGCACAGCAACCAATCACAGATCTGTCCCCTGCCCAGGTGATGTGTACATAGGTGAGTCAGGCCCCTATGAGTCAAGCTCTCTTCTCTGATTTCTGCTTCCTCCACCCTCACAGCTCCCTGCTGGGTGCTCTGGTCTGGCCCCAGCTCCCAGGCCTCTGTGGGCTGAGAAGAGTGTTAGATGCTCACAGGCACAGAAAGAGACAGATGGGGCTGCCGTTGTTCACAGGCCATAAACTCTGGGTGTATCTTATGACTGATTCTGGTTTTGGAATCTATTTCTCTTTGTGACCACTCCAGGGCCTCTCCGTCCTCCTACTTCCTTCTCATTACACTTTCTTTCTCTACTGCACCCCCTTTTATGGTCAGATAATGGCTGTGCTAATGGTTGACAATTCAGTAAAAATGACTTTTTATGAAGACTGAGAACCTGGCTCTGCTTTTCCCAGAAGTGGTCGAGGTTCATAAAAGCAAGATTTCATGAAGGGCTGTGAAGTTGTGAGTGTGGTTTAGGGAGTGGGTGCATACATGATGGGGAGAAAGAAAACAAAGTGCTGGTTCTTGATCAAATCCTGAAAGTGGAGGGGGCAAAATCATTCTGGATGGTCGACATCATTCAGGAGACTTCAGGAATCTTAGGATGCCCTCTGCCCAGATGGGTTGTGGGATGAGATTAAATTATGGAGTTGTGTGATGTTGGGCACATTATGTAACATCTGCTTTGTTTTGTATAGTCTGTTAAAATTAGGATGCTAGAACTCACGGGATTTTTGTAAGGACCATATCTGCACCCAATGAGCGATAGGTCTGTGTGAGCTGCTGTAACTATAGTTAGAGGTGCCACCTTGGTCACCTAGGGTGGGAAGTGTTTCCCATCCATGGTCCTGGCAGTCCAGCTGGAGATGATAATTATAGGGGAGGCTTAACTTCCTGGAGTGGAAGGATTGGGGAGCAGTAAATCATGCACAGCATTCTGTGAAAACACTTTTCCCAACAGCAGGAATTCCCAGAGTAGGTGTGGCTTCTCTCACAGTCATTGTCTTCCGGGGGTCTTGGAATGTGTCCTAGAGTCAGTGTTGCTGAAAGCCAAACCCAGTAACAGGCTTCAGGTGGTGTCTTGCAAATAACATTCATCTTGCCACAAGAAAACATCCATGTCATTAAAGGAACTTTCTATTGTCGCCCAGGTCATTATTTTTGTCTCTGTACTATCTTTATTTGTAAGGTGGAAAGAGAAAGACTGAAGAAGCATGAAATAAGGAAATGAATGCCTAAACTAACAGGGCAGGATTGGGAGTGGTGTGTAAAGGTAAGAGAAAGTGTATTATTTTTTGTGAATATAAATAGGCTTCTTTTTCAAAAACAGACTCTATATAAATGTAGTGGGTTCCTTGAGTAGACAGAAGACCATGTCACAAGAATCTTTGAGCAGAATCATAAGGGAGTGGGTAGCATGGTCTTTGCTCAATGGTAGGTTAGACTGAGTCACTGAAGAGAAAGGAGATATGTCCGGAGCCATAGAGCCCGGCTGTTGCCTGCTCAGGGTCATGAAGCCCTGCTAATAGCCTTCTCACACTAAAGATATAATGCTGTGACCTTTCCGCCATTTTCTCCTTCTTACTGCTTGCACAGCCCTAAGCATAGGTCACCTGCTGCTTTGCTTTAGATAGCTGAGAAATGTTCCATTTCCTGGAACGATTTGCCCTGTGCTCTTTCCCAGAAAACATCTGCATACTTAATTATCTGCTGATTCCCTCCTGCTGTCTATATAAACTGTGACCTTCTGGCTAATAAACGAGACTTGATCAGAATACTGTCTTGTCTCAGTTTCTCACGTCTCTTGTTCCATCCCATTCCCACTTCCCCCTCCAGGGTCTGCGTTGAGTATCCTGCGGGTCAGGACAGAGATGAAGGAGAAAATGGAATGGTGATGGGTAAGGATTGAAAGGAATGTTTACCGAGGGCTCATCACGTACCAGGCACTGTGTTTAATGCCTTACATATCTTAATTTACTCTTTTACTCTCATTTTCCTTTTTTTGTAGTTTAAAAAGTTTTCATTTATAACTGACACATAGTTGCCATGATTATGGGGTACAGTGTGATGTTTTAATACATATATACATTATTTAATAATTATGTCAGGGTAGTTAGTATATCCGTCACCTAAACATTTATTATTTCTTTGTGATTCAAGATCCTCTTTTCTAGCTGTCTGGAAATACACACACTATATTAGTAGCTTTAATCACCCTACTGTGTATATAACTCCAGAACTTATTCTATCTAACCATAATGTTGTACCTGTTGACCAACTCTCCTCATCTTTTCCCCTACCATCCCCAGCCCACGTATCTGCTATTCTACCCTCTACTTCTATGCCACAAACTTCTTTATCTTCCACATATGGGTGAGCTCTTGTGGTATTTGTGTTCCTGCACCTGCATTATTTCACTTAACATAATGTCCTCCAGGGTCATTCACGTTGTCATAAATGAGAGAATTTCATTCTTCTTCATGGCTGAATAGAATTCCATTGTTGAAATACACAAAATTTTATTCATCAGTTTTTCTGTTGCTGGACAGTCAGGTTGATTCCATATCTTGGCTATTATGAATAGTCCTGCAATAAACATGGGAGTAAAGAGAGCTCTTCAAGGTACTGATTTCCTTTCCTTTGTCCATATCCTCAGTAGTGGGAGTGCTGGATCATGACATAGTTCTATTTTTAAATTTTTTGAGAAATCTCCATTCTGCTATCCATAGTGGCTGTACAATTTATGCCACCGAGTATATGAAAGTTCACCTTTCTCTACATCCTCACCAGCATTTGTTATTTTTTCTTTTCTTTTCTTTTTTTTTCCTTTTTGTCTTTTTTCGTGTCCGGCAACGGATCACAACCCTCAGTGTTGTGCCCGCACCGGACCGGGACCGGCAACGGGATCGCAACCCTCGGTGTTGCACCCACACCTCGCTCAGCCAGTGAGCGGGAACCGGTCTGTATGTGGGATCCGAACCCTTGGCAGGAGTGCCACCGCGCTCCCAAGCGGTGCACTGTAGCAGTGCGCCACCGGGCCGGCCCTATTTTTTCTTTTTGATAATAGACAGTGTAACTGAGGTGAGGTGATACCGCAATGTGGTTTTGATTAGCTTTTCCCTGATGATTAGTGATGTTGAGCATTTTTCATATGCCTGTTGGTCAATTGTATATCTTCTTTTGAGAGAAGTCTATTCAGGTCTTTTGGACACTTTT
>NW_007731068.1:36223-60594 GCF_000696425.1 Galeopterus variegatus | reverse complement strand
TGTGCTTTTGATTAGCTTTTCTCTGATGATTAGTGATGCTGAGCATTTTTCATATGCCTGTTGGTCAATTGTATATCTTCTTTTGAGAAAAGTCTATTCAGGTCTTTTGGACACTTTTTAATTGGATTATTTGGAGGGTTTTATTTATTTATTTATTTTTTGCTGTTGTGTTATTTTAGTTTCTTATGTATTCTGGATATTAGCCCCTTGTCAGATGTATAGTTTGCACATATTTTTTTCTATTGTGTAGGTTGTTTCTTCACCTTGTTGATTGATTCCTTTGCTGTGCAGAAGCTCTTTAGTGTGATGTTATCGCACTTGTCTATTTTTGCTTTCATTGCCTCTGGTTTTGAAGTCTTATTTAAAAACCCTTTACTTATTTCAATGTCATAAAAAAATTTCCGTATGATTTCTTCTCAGAGATTCAAAGTTTTGCACATTAAATGTAAGTCTTTATTCATTTTGAATTGAGTTTTGTATATGGTGGGAGATAGAGGTCTAGTTTTAATCTTATGCATGTGGGTATACAGTTTTCCCAGCCCCAATTATGGAAGATACTTCCTTTCCCCAATGTGTATTTTTTTCACATTTGTCAAGAGCCATTTTGCTGTAAATGGGTGAAATTTTTTCTGAGCTCTCTTTTCTGTTCCATTGGTCTATGTTCATGTTTCTATTCCAGTACTATGCTGTTTTGGTTACCATAGCTTTGTAGTACATTTTAAAGTCAGGAGAGTGATTCCTCAAACTTTGTTCTTTCTGCTGAAGATTGCTTTGGGTATTCAGGGTCTTTTGTGGTTTCATACAAATTTTAGGATTGTATTTTTTATCTTCATGTAGAATGTCATTGGTATTTTGAAAGGGTTCATTGAATCTGTAGCTCACTTTGGATAGTATAGACATTTTAATGATATTAATTCTTTCAATAATTGAGCACAGGATATATTTCCATTTACTTGTGGATTCAACTTTGTTCATTAAAATTTTATAGTTTTCATTATAAAAAACTTTAACCTCCTTGTTTACATTGACTTCTAAGTCTTTTATTTTATTTTTTGTAACTATTGTAAATTAATTACTTTCTGATTTACTTTTTCAAATAGTTTTCTATTGGCATATAGAATCACTACTGAATTTTGTGTTGATTTTGTATCCTGCATCTACACTGCATTCATTTTTAGTTCTTTTTTTTATTGAAACATAATTGATTATACATATTTGTGGGTTACAGTGTTGAAGATGAATCCCTGTGTAAAATATGTGATGATGAAATAAGGATAATTAGTATATTCATCATTACAAAATGTAATCACTATTTCTGACCCCTAAGTAGTTTCTTGCTACCTCCTCCCCTCCCCCCTTGTTTTGTCTAATAACCACAGTTCTGCTCTCCTTTTGAAAGTTCCTTGTATTTTTGATTTTTGTTTGTTTCTTTCTTTCCTACATGCTTTCTTTCTTTTAAATTTATTTGTTTCCATAGCTCCCAACTTATGAGTGAGGACATGGTATTTCTGTGCCTCTTTTCTTAATTTCACATAATTTTGTCCAAGGTCATCCGTGTTGTTGCAAATGTGAGAATTTCATTCATATTTATGGCTGAGTAGTATGCCATAATGTATATACCACATTTTCTTTATCCAGTCATCCATCAGTGTACATGTAGGTTGGTTCCATATCTTGGCTATTGTAAATGGAGCTGTCATGAACATAGGAGCACAGGTACCCCTTTGACATGATGATTTCCATTTCTTTGGGTATATACAAATTAGCGTTATTGCTGGATCATATGGCAGTTCTATGTGTACTTGTTTGAGAAGCTTCCATACAATTCCCTATAATGTCTTCCTAAAACAGTGTTGAAGCATTCTCCTTTCTCTGCAACTTGCCAGCCATTGTTTTTCTGTATATTTTTGATAATAGCCAGTGAAATGGTGTGAGATGATATCTCAATGTGGTTTTGATTTACATTTTTCTGATGCTTAGTGATGTTGAACATTTTTCATGTGCCTGCTGGACATTTGTATGTCTTCCTTTGAGAAATGTCTATTCAGCTCATTTGCCCATTTTTTAATTGGATTTCTTTGTATTCAAGTTGTTTGAGTTCCTTGTATATTCTGGATGTTAATCCCTTGTTTGGTGTATAGTTTGCAAATAATTTCTCCAGTTCTGAAGTTTGTTTGTTTACTCTGTTGGTTATTTCCTTTTCTGTGCAGAAGCTTTTTGCTTTATGTAATCGCATTTGTTATTTTTTCCTTTGTTGCCTGTGCTTTTGAAGTCTTATTCATAAAGCCTTTGCTAAGTTCTACACCTTGAAGTGTTTCTCCTGCTTTCTCTTCTAGGAGCTTTATAGTTTCAGGTCTTATATTTAAGTCTTTAATCCATTTTGAATTGATTTTTTGTATATGGTGAGAGGTATGCATCTAGTTTCATTCTTCTACACATACCCAATTTTCCCAGCACCATTTATGGAAGAGACTGTCCTTTCCCAAATATATGTTCTTGGTGCCTTTGATGAAGATCTGTCAGCTGAAAGTACGTATGTTTACTTTCGGGAATTTAAATTCTGTTTCATTGTTCCTGTGTCTGTTTTTGTGCCAGGACCAGGCTGTTTTGGTTATTATAGCTTGGTAATATATTTTGAGGTCAGGCACTATAATGCCTCTAGATTTATTTATCTTTGCTCAAGATTACTTTGGCTAATTTGGGCCTTTTGTTGTTCTCTATGAATATTAGAATTTTTTTTCTATTTAGTGAAGAATATCTTTGGTATATAGATGGTGATCACATTGAATCTGTAGATCCCTTAGGGTAGTATGGACATTTCCACCACATTAATTCTTCCAATGCAAGAGCATGGAATGCCTTTCTATCTTTTTGTGTCCTTTTCAATTTCTTCCAGCAGTGCTTTGTAATTCTCATTGTGGCAATCTTTCACCTCCTTGATTAAATTTATTACTAGGCATTTCATATTTTTGGTAGTTATTGTAAATGAATTTGCATTCTTGATCATGTTCTGCTAATTCACTGTTGGAGTATAAAATTTCTACTGATTTTTGTATATTTGTTTTCAATCCTGAAGAGTAACTGAATTCATTTATCAGCTCTACAGGATTCTTGGTAAAGTCTTTAGGTTTTCTATATATAAGATCAAGTAATGTGTGAACAGAGACAATTTGACTTCATCTTTTCCAATTTGGATTCCCTTATTTCCTTCTCTTGCCAGATTGCTCTGGCTAGTACTGCCAATGCTATGTTAAATATTAGTGAGGGGAGTGGACATCCTTGTCTTTTCTGTTCTTTACGGAAAATCTTTCCCCATTGAGGATGATATAGGTGGTGGGTTTGTTGTATACAGCTTTTTTGTTGTTGAGATATTTTCCTTCTATACCTAATTTGTTGAAAGTCTTCATCACGCAGGGATGTTGACTTTTGTCAATACTTTTTCTGCATCTGTTGAGAAATCGTATGGTTTTTGTCTTTGGTTTTGTTGCTGCAGTGCATCACATTTATAGACTTGTGTATGTTGAATGATCCTTGCATCACCAGGATGAATCCCAGTTGACCATGATGTATAATACTTTGAGGTTCTGCTGTATTCTGTTTTCTAATATTTTGTTGAGAATTATCTTCATCTATCTTCACCAAGGATATTTACCTGAGAGTTTTCTTTTTCTTTTGTATCAGGGTGATGCTAGCCTCATATAATGCGGTTGGGTGAATGGCATCTGTTTCAATTTTTAAAAATATTTTGAAAATATTTGTTATTAATTCCTCAGTAAAGGTTTGGTAGAATTCAGCAGTAAAGCCATCTGTTACTGGGCATTTCTTTTCCTTTTTTTTTTTAATTTTTATTTTGTCAATATACAATGTATATGATTATTATGGCCCTTCACCGACACCCATTTTTATAGCTGAGTAGTATTCCATTGTGTAGATATACCACATTTTCTGTATCCACTCATCCGATGATGGACATTTGGGTTGATTCCAGCTCTTGGCTATTGTGAAGAGTGCTGCAATGAACATTGGGAAACAGGTATACCTTCGACTTGATGTTTTCCATTCCTTTGGGTATATTCCCAGTAGTGGGATAGCTGGATCGTATGGTAGCTCTATCTTCAGCTGTTTGAGGAACCTCCAAACCATTTTCCATAGGGGTTGCACCATTGTGCATTCCCACCAACAATGTAAGAGAGTTCCTTTTTCTCCGCAGCCACGCCAGCATTTATCTTTCGGTGTCTTTTGGATTTTGGCCATCCTAACTGGGGTGAGATGGTATCTCAGTGTGGTTTTGATTTGCATTTCCCGGATGCTGAGTGATGTTGAGCATTTTTTCATATGACTGTTGGCCTTTTGTATATCTTCTTTAGAGAAATGCCTGCTTAGCTCTTTTGCCCATCTTTATTGGATGACTGGTGATTAGTGCTTCAGTCTTGTTGCTTGTTATTTGTCTGTTCAGTTTCTCTGTTTCTTGGTTCAGTCATGGCAGTTTGTATGTATCTATAAACTTATCCATTTCCTTCATGTTTTCAATTTGTTAGTGTATAGTTCTTCATAGTAATCTCTAATGATTCTTTGTACTTCTGTCAAACTTGTTGTAATGTGTAATTTTTCATTTATGATTTTCGTTATTTGCGTCTTCTGTCTACTTTTTAAAATCAGTCTTGCCAATGGCTTTTCCATTTTGTTTATCTTCTCAAACAAACAACTTTTCGTTTTCCTGATTTTTTTGTATTACTCTTTTGATCTCTTTTTCATTTAGTTCTGTTCTGATTTTGATTGTTTCTATCCATCTACCAGTTTTCAGATTGGATTTTTCTTGTTTTTCTAGTTCTTTGAGACAAAGTTAGTTGGTTTATTTGAAGTATTTTGTTGTTTTAATTTCAGCATTTATTGCAGTAAACTTTCCTCTTAGCACTGCATTTTGTAGTATCCATAGGTTTTGGTATGATATGTCTTTGTTTCCTGTTTAATTTCTTCTTTGACCTGTAGTTCATTCAGGAGCATGTTGTTTAATTTCCATTCATTTTTATAGTTTCCAAAGGTTCACTTGTTATTGATTTCTAGTTTTAATCCATTGTGGTCTGAAAAGATGCATGAAATAATTTGAATTTTTAAAATTTATTTAGAGTGGATTTGTGACTTAATATGTGATCTATCCTGATGGATGTTCCATATGCTGATGAGAAGAATGTATATTCTGTTGTTGAATGAAATGTTCTGTAGATGTTTGCCAAGTCCAATTGGTCTAAAGTTCCGTGTAAATCTTGAACTTTTCTGTTGATTTTTTTTTCTAGAAGATCTGTGCAATGGTGAGAGAGAGGTGTATATGTCCCCAACTATTATTGTGTTTGGGTCTATCTTTCTCTTTATGTCTAACAGTGTTTGCTTTATTATGTGGATGCTCCAATGTTGGGTGCATATATATTTATGATTGTTGTATCCTCTTGCTGTATTGATCCCATTATTATAATACCTATCTCTTTTTATAAGTTTTGGTTTAATATCTATTTAATCTGATATAAAAATTGGTACTCCTGCTTGTTTATGGTTTCGATTTGCATGGAATGACTTTTTGCATTCCTTCACTAATAGTCTCTTTTTGTCTTTTCTGATGAAGTGAGTTTCTTGTAGCAAGTATGAAGTTGGTTCCGGTTTTTAGATCCACCTGTCAGCCTATGTCTTTTGAGTGGAGAATTGAATTCATTTTCATTTAGGACGTTGATTGAAAAGTTTATTGTCTTAATCCTGACATTTTATTGATTTTTTTTGTATGGTTGTTTGAAATTTCTTTTGTTCCTTTCTTTCCCTTTTATTGTTTGTGTTCAGAGTTCATTTGTTTTCTGGGGTAATAAGATACAGTTTCTATCTCATTTGCATATCTGCCATACCAGTGCTTTTTTCATCTTTCTGGTGTATTCAAAGCGTATTATAGTTTTTTGGATTCCAGATGCAGGACTCCCTTCAGGATTTCTCATAGCGCTGCACTCCCTCAGTTTTTGTTTTTTTGAGAAATATGCTGTTTCTCCTTTATTTCTGAAGGATATCCTTGCTGTTTGTAGTACTTGTAGCTTGCTTTTATTTTTCTTTTAGCACTTTGTATATATTATCCCATTCTCTTCTGGACTATATGGTTTCTGATGAGAAATCTACTGGTAGTGTGATGAGGACTCTCTTATGGGTGAATTGACACGTTTTTCTTGCTGTTTTTAGGATTCCCTCTTTGTCTTTGACTTTACCACTTTGGGTACAATATGTCTGAGAGAGGACCTGTTTGGATTGAATCTCTTCAGAGATCTTTGAGCCTCTGTCAAAGTTTTCCACTATTATTTGAATGAGCAGGTTTGCAATGACTTTTCCTTTCTCCTCCCCTTCTGAACACCAATAATTGGGATGTTTGTGTGCTTAAGGTTGTTTGATAGCCCTTGTAGATTTTCTCCATCTTTAAAATACTTTTTTTCTTTTCTTTTATCTACCTGGATTATTTCAAAGAGATTGGCGTTGAGATGAGAAATACTTTCTTCTGCTTCCTCTAGTCTGCTGCTTAGCATCTTGGTGTATTTTTTACTTCATTGAATTAATCCTTAGGTTCCCGGACTCCTCTTACACTCTTTCTTAAAGTATTTCTCTCTTTGAAAATTTCTGTCTTCACATTCTGGACTGTTTTTCTCAATTCATCATATCATCTAAGAGTTTACTTGTATCTTATTGAGTTTACTTAAAATTGTTCCTCAGAATACCTTTTCAATCATTTCAATGGTTTCCTGCTATTTGTGGTCTGCTACATGAGAATCATTGTATTCCTTTGGTGGTGTTATATTTTCTTTCTTATTTTTTTAATTTTGATTTTTTCATATTTCTATTATACATTCATTGATGTTTGGTCATTTGGTAGAGCAGTTGTTTCTTCTGTTAATCTGCAATGGATTTTGAGGAGAGAGACTCCCTCCTATCAATGTGTTTTACATTGAACTTTTGAAGGGGTGTTTCAGTTTTGGATCTGGGTAGAGACAGTAGCATGGTCTCAGTTTGGTTACCTCAGCTCGGTTCAATGTCAGCATTGTCTGTGTGTACCTCCATAGCATAGGCACTGGGGCACTCAGTGGTTCCTCACTGAAGTGAGTGACACTGTGTTGGATCATCAAGGATGCGGGAAGACTTCAATTTCCTGGGGAAAGTGCTTTTGTATTCGTCCATTTTGTGTTGGTGTAAGACAAATACCTGTGACATGGTAATTTATGATGAAAAGAGGTTTAATTGGCTTACTATTGTGGGACAGCTGCATCTGGCTTGGGCCTCAGGCTGCTGCCTCTAATGGCAGATAGTGGCAGGCAGCCAGTGGGTACAAGCAGATCACATGGTGAGAGGAAGCAAGGGAGAGTGAGGCGAGGTGCCAGGGTCTTTTAAACAACCAGTTCTCACAGGAACTAATAGAGTGAGAACTCACTCAGGATCCCCAACCACCAAGGTGAACATTAATCCATTTATGAGGAATCCACCCCCGTGAGTCAATCAGTTTCCAACACTGCCACATTGGGGATCAAATTTCTACATGAGTTTTGGCACAAACGATACATCCAAACTCTATCATTTTGCTCCTGGCCCACCGAAACTCTGGTCACTCTCCCACAAAAATATAATCATTCCATCGCAACCATCCAAAAAGCCTTAGCTTCTTCCAGTACCACCTTAAAAGTCCAAAGTCTCATCTGAGACCATAAGCAAAAGTCCTTCCAGCTGGGAATCTGTAAAAATCAAAACCAAATTTATCTACTGCCAATATACAGTGGTGGAGCAGATATTGGGTACACATTCCCATTCGAAAAGTGAGGAAAAGGCCAGCAGAAATGGGTAACATGTCCCAGACAAGTCTGAAACCCAGCATGGCAGGCTGAAACCTGGTGAATCATGTACCTTGACTCCATGTTCCACCTCTTCTGCATGCTGGAGTGGGGGTTGGGTCCCCAAGTCCTTAGGCAGCTCCATTCCTATGGATTTCCTGGTCCCAGGACACTTTACCTCTCCCAGCCTGGTGTTCCACTCTGGCAGCTCCACAGGTCTCAGGTCTTCATGGTAGTCCTGCTGTCATGGCTACAGTAGAAATGGCACTGATGGGGTTTCCCTGCTGCAACACCAACCCCACATTCCCACTTGGCATTGCTCTAGCAGAAGTTGTCTGTGGTGGCACTACCCCTATGGCAGATCTCTTTCTGGGCCCCCTGACTTTTCCATACATAGTTGAAATCTGGGTGGAGGCTCCCAAGCCTTCCTAGCTCTGGCATCCTGTGAGTCTGAAGACATAACAGCACATGCACACTGCCAAAGATTCCAGCTTGTATTTTTGAAAGCTGCATATCCAGCCATACCTAGGGCCAGTTTACCTACAGGCAGGGTATCCAAAACAGCTGGGGTGCTGGTGCTGGAAGCTGCTTCCTGAGGTGGTCCTGGGCAGGGAGTCCGTGGAGGGCTACTCAAGCCTGTTCCCCAAGACTATTCTGTCTCTGTAGGTCTTTGGGCCTGAAATGGAAGAGTTGTCCCCAGAGCCTTCGGCAAAGCCTTCGGAAACTTTCCCTCCTTCCCTTGATAATCCCTTTCCTTTGTAGTAATCTTCTAGGCAGCACTGGATTTTACTTCTGAAAGTGCTTTCTGCTTTTCTACCACATGGCCAGGCTGCAAATTTTTCAAAACTTTATGCTCTGCTTTCATTTAAATTCTGGCCTTACTTTATGCCTTTTGGCCACAACTCAGCATACGCTGTTGCAAGTAGCCATGCAGCATACTTAATGCTTTGCTGCTTGGAAATTTCTTCTACCAAACATTTTGGTTCACAAGCCTTAAGTCCCATTTTCCACAAATTCCTTGGGCATGGACACAATGCAGCCAAGTTCCTTGCTATGGTGTAGCAAAGGTTATCTTTTGTCCAGTTCCCTATAAGATCCTCATTTCTATATGAGACTTCATCATAAGCATGGTCTTTACTGTCTATGTTTCTATGAACATTCTGATCACAACAATTTAACCATTTAGTTCTAAAACGTTCCAAAAATTCTCTCATCTTTTTGTCTTTTTCCTAGTCTCTCAAACTTCTCTAACCTTTGCGTAACACCCAGTTCCAAAGCCGTTTCCACATTTTCAAGTATTTGTTATAAGCATCACTAAACTCCTCAGTACCAATTTCCTGTATTAGTCCATTTTGTGTTGCTTTAACAGATATACCTGAGACCAAGCCATTTATAAAGTACAGAGGTTTATTTGGCTATGACTCTGGGGCAACTGCATTGGGCATGGGCCTCAAGCTGCTTCTACTCTTGGCAGAAAGTGGCAGGCAGCTGGCATTTACAAGCAGATCACATGGTGTTAGGAAGTGAGAAAGAGAGAGAGGGGAGGTGCCAGGGTCTTTTAAACAACCAGATCTCATGAAAACTAGTAGAGTGAAAACTCAGTCAGGACCCCCACACTCCAGGGAGAGCATAAATCCATTCATGGGGGATCCACGCACTTACTCAATCAGTTTCCAATACTGCCACATTGGGGATCAAATTTTCATGAATTTTGGTAGGGACAACACGTCCAAACTCTATCATCTTGGGTGCCCTGTCACTCCTTGGTTGTGGTGAGTGACCCTTGGCAGACTTACTGTCCCATGTCCCTGAGAGATGCACTGGGTATGTTGAGGCTCCTCAGCTTGAATGGGTGACCCTGGGATAGGTTTCTCTTCCATATTTCCCTCAGGGAGGGGCTTGTCCTGCATCCTTGCTTCTCTCAGTTGGTAGTGGGTTGGTGGTGACTGGGTATTTTCTTCTGAGTTTTCTGCACTCACGGGCCATTCCACACATGTCCATCCCCAGGTCGAGGCAGTTGCTTTGGTGCAAGTAATTCCCTCCACTGGATCCACAATCTTGGGGGCAGCATAGTTTTCCCTGTGGGTTTAGCCACTGGGTTGAGGGGCTGTTCTCACTCACTCTTTCTTCCTCTCTGGCAAAACACAGGAACACCTGGATCTGGGCCAGGTAGAGATGGTGGGACATGGGGTGGATAGCAGTGATGGCCGCATCAGTGGGGAGTTGGGCAAAGTGCTGAATGGGGCGATGTGTAGTTGTGACCACTGTGCTCTGGGTCTGGATGATGTTGACTGCAACTAGTGACTGGGTCCCTGGAGACATGTGGTAGGGTTGTGCTGGGTAGGTGGTTTGGGCCGTGTGGCGGTTCTGTAGTGGGAGGGTGGCCAGCAGACGCCAAATGTTATTTTATTTTATTTTTTTTCTTTTTGTCTTTTTTTTTTTACTGACTGGTAACGGGATCGCAACCCTCAGTGTTGCGCCCGTACCGGGGACCGGCAACGGGATCGCAACCCCTGGTGTTGCGTCCACACCACGCTCAGCCAGTGAGCAGGAACCGGTCTCCACATGGGATCCGAACCCTCAGCAGGAGCGCCACCACACTCCCAAGTGGCGCACTCTCCCGTGCACCACCTGGCCAGCCCCAAATGTTATTTTTTAGTTCTAAATGTTTTGTTATAGATCTCCTTAATTCTTTTTTTTAATTATTTTTTTGTTGATACGTGCATAGTGTACAAATTTATGGGGTATGTTGTGATATCTGGATATTTGTATACAATGTGTAATGTCCAAATCAGGATTTCTAGCATATGCATCACCTCCACCTTTTGCCATTTCCTTGTGTTGGGAACATTTAGAATGATCTCTTCTAGCTATTTGAAATTATACAACAAATTGCTGTAAACTGTAGTCACCCCACACTGCCATAGAATGCTAGAACTTATTTTACCTATCTAGCTGTTATTTTGTATCCATAGTTCAAACAGTCTTTTTGGTGTAGTCTTTAGCATTTTTATATATATGATCATGTCATCTGCATTCAGGGATAATTTGATTTCCTTCTTTCCAATTTGCATGCCCTTCATTTTTTCTCTTGCTTAATTGCTCTTGCTAGGACTGCTAGTTATGTGTTGAATAAAAGTAGTGAAAGTGGGCATGCTTGTCTTGTTAAAGATCTTAGAGGAAAAACTATTCTGTTCAATTTGATGTTAGCCATGGGTTTGTCATATATCACTTTTCTTGTGTTGAGGTATGTTTCTTCTCTACCGAATTTATTCAGTGATTTTCTTTTAATCATAAAGGGATGTTGAATTTTATTGAATGCTTTCTCTGCATATATTGACATGATTACATTGTTTTTGCCCTTAATTCTTTTAATGTGATATTTTATTTTTATTGATTTTGGTATCTTGAATCAACCTTACAACTCTGGGATAAATCCCTCTTGATTATGGTGAATGATCTTAATGTGATACTGGATTTAGTTTGCTACTATTTTGTTAAGGATTTTTGTATCTATGTTCATCAGGGATATTGGTCTTTTTTGTTGTATCCTTGTCTCACTCTGCATCAGGGTAATGTTGGTCTTAAAAAATGAGTTTGGAACTGGAACTATTTCCCCCTCTTGTTTTTTCTGGAATAGTTTGAAAAGATTTGGTCCTAGTTCTTTAAAGATTTGATATAATTAAGCAGTAAAACCATCAGGTCCTGGGCTTGTCTTTTGGTGGGAGATTTTTTGTTGCTGCTCACATCTCATTATTAATTATTGGTCTATTTAGGTTTTCTCTCTCTTTTTAAAAATAATTTAATCTTGATAGGTCATATGTATCAGTAATTTATCCATATCTTCTAGAGTTTTCAGTTTGTTGGAATATTGTTCATAATACTTTCTTATTATCCCTTATGGATTCCTTTATTTTTTCTGTGATATCAGTTACAATGTCTTCTTTCTCATCTTCAATTTTATTTATTTGAGTGTTCTCTCTTTTATTTCTTACTCCTGCTAAAGTGGTGTATGTGTGTGTTTGTGTGTGTGTGAGTGTGTATGTGTGTGTTTAAACCAACTCTTTGTTTCATTGATCTATTGTATTTTTTTTAAACCATGGATTCACTTATTTCAGTCCTAGTCTTTCTTATTTCTTTTCTTCTTCAATTTTGGGTTTAGCTCATTCCTGTTTTTCTAGTACCTTGACGTGCAATGGGAGCTTATTTGTTTTTAATCTTTCTACGTGTGGTATGTAGATTTTTATTAATATGCACTTACCTCCTAGTACTACTTTTGCTGTGTCCCATAGGTTTTGATAAGGTGTGTTTCTGTTTTCATTTTCAGGAATTTTTCAATTTCTTTAAAATTTTTCATTGACTCATTTATTGTTCAGAAGCATGATGTTTAATCTTCATGTATTTGTACAGTTTTCCATGTTCAATCTGTTATTGACTTCTAATTTTATTTCATGTGTTCAGAAAAAATACTTAGTATGATTTCAGTTTAAAAAAATTGTTAAGACTCATTTTGTGCCCTAACCTATGGTCTGTCCTGAAGAATGTTGCATGTGGTGTTGAGAAGAATGTTTATTCTACAGCTGTTGTATTGAATGTTCTTTAAATATCTTTTAGGAGTATTTGGTCTGTAGGGCAGTTTACCTCTTGTTTCTTTATTGATATTTTTGGTCTGGGTTATCTCTCCATTGCTGAGTGTGGGGTGTGTAATACCCTGCTGTTACTATATTGCAGTCAATTTCTCCTTTATGTCTATTAGTAATTGGTTTATATATTTAGATGTTTTGTTGTTGAGTGCATTTATATTTACAATTCATATACCCTTTTGTTGTATTTATTCTTTTATAATTATATAATGGTATTCTTTGTTTTTAAACCATTCTTGACTTAATATACTCTCATTCAATATACTTTTTATCTGATAAAAACACAGTTACTCCTACCATTTTAGTGGTTTCCTTGGCATGAAATATCTTTTCCCCTTCACTTTCAGTCTATGTGTGCCTTTATGGTGAAATGAGATCCTTACAGGCAGCATATGGTTGGGTCTTGTTTTTTAATCCATTCAGCCACTTTATGTCTTTTAATTGAAGAATTTAATTCACATCCATCCCGAGATATTATTGATAGATAAGGACTTACTACTGCCATTTGTTACTTTCTTTGAAATTCTTTTCCCCCGTCTCTTGCTGGCTTTTTTTGTGGTTAAGTGATTTTCTCTTTTAGTATATTTTGATTCCATGCTATTTATTTTTTAGTGTATTCACTATAGGTTTTTGCTTTATGGCTACTATGAGGCTTATAAAAACATCTTCTCAAACAATACTTTCTTTGATTATTTTTATACTTTATTACTAGACATTTTCCTTAATATGCACAACACCAAATTGCTTAAGGAAGTTCTATGAATAGAAGCAAAAGGATGATAACTTCATAAAAAAGAAAAACACAGAAAGACAAAACTCAGTTGTATAGCAGGTACACAAATGAGAAACAGAAAGGAATGAAACCTTATAGTTTCGGAAAATCATAAAACAGCAGTGAAAAACAATGAGATAGGAAGAAAGAAATAACAGATACAAAAAGCAACAAGGGGGTAAATAAAACAATGGTAGTATTATTCCCCTATCAATAATAATCTTTATTATAAATGGAATAAATTCCTCCATTACTATATAGACTGGCTGAATGGATAAAAAACAAGACCCAAATATATGCCTCGCACAAGAAACTCACATTATCTGTAAACACACACAAAGACTGAAAGTGAGGAATGGAGAAAGATATTCCATGCAAATGGGAACAAAAAGCAAACAGAAGTAGCTATACTCATATCAGATAGAACAGGCTTGAGGGCAAAAACTGTAAAAAGAGACAATGGTGGTTATTATACAATCTTACAGTTGTCAATTCAGGAAGAGCATTGGTGGTTATTATACAATCTTACAGTTGTCAATTCAGGAAGAGCATATAATTGTTCATAGATATTCACCCAACATTGAAATACCCAGATATATAATGCAAATATTAGTAGATCTAAAAGGAAAGATAGACTCCAATACTGTAATAACTGGCAATTTCAATGCTTTACTGTGAGTATTGGTCAGGTCATCTAGACAGAAAATCAACAAAAAAATTAATTTGATTTAAACTGCATTATAGACCAAATGAACTTTACAGACATTTTCAGAACATTTCATCGAATAACTGCAAAACAAACATTCTTTTCATCAGCACATGGAACATTCTACAGGATAGAACATATCCTGAAGAATGGCACAAAATAAGTCTCAACTAATTTTTAAAAATTGAAATCCTATGAAGTATCTTTCCTGGCCACAATGGAATAAAACTCAAAATCAATAGCAAAAGGAACTTTTGAAATCATACAATCACATGGGAGTTAAATCATGTAGTTCTTAACAACCAACGGGTCAAAGAAGAAACAAAGAGGGAAAATTTAAAATTTCTTGACACAAATCAAAACCAAAACATGGGATACCAAAACCTATAGAATACAAAGTCCTACTAAAAGGGAAATTTATAGCAATAAATGCCTGAATAAAAAAAGTAAAAATACTTCAAATAAACAACCTACCAATGCACCTCAATGAACAGGAAAAGCAAGAACAAACCAAGTCAAAACTTAATAGAAGAAAAGAAATAATATTTGAGCACAAATAAACAAAATTTACACTATAAAACAAACAAAAAGAAATCAACAAAAGAAAAAAAAAGATTAACAAAATTGAGAAGCTGCAAGTTAGACTAACCAAGAAACAGAAGGACAACTCAAATAAATAAAATTAAAAATGAAAAAGGACACATTAAAACAGATATTACAGTAGTATAAAGGAACATTAGTTTATTATAAATAACTATATGCCACTAGATTGGAAAACCTAGAGGAAATGAAGAAATTCTTGGACGTTTACAATCTACCATGATTGAATCAAGAAGAAATTGAAATTCTAAACAGAACAGTCACAAGCAATGAGATTGAATCAATAACAAATATTCTCTCAGTGAAGAAAAGTTTGCTATTGAAGCTTTCTACTGAGTTTTTCAGTTCAGATATGTATTCTCTATTTCTCAGACTTCTATTTGTTTGTGTGGTTTTTATTTTTTAATTAATTAATTAATTTTTAAATTTTTATTGAATCCAATTTGATTATACATATTTTTGGGGTTCAACATTGAGATATGTTGGGGCCGGCCCGGTGGTGCACTGCGCTAGTGCGCCGCTTGGGAAGTGCGGCGGCGCTCCCGCCGAGGGTTCGGATCCCACATACACACCGGTTCCCGCTCACTGGCTGAGAGAGGCGCGGGGGCAACACCGAGGGTTGGGATCCCGTTGCCAGTCCCGGTCCGGTACGGGGGCGACACTGAGGGTTGCGATCCGTTGCCGGACACGGAAAAAAGACAAAAAAAAAAAAACAAAAAAAAAACATTGAGATATGTTGATCAAATCAATATTGCTAGCATATATATTGTTAGAAATTGTAATTGTTCTTTATGCCCGTTGTCCATTCCCACTCCATCCCCCTTTCTCTCCCCCTTCCCCCTCTAATCACTCTAGATTTCTTCTCTCCCTCTGAAAGAATCATGGTTACACTGTTGATTTGCTGCCTATGTGATCGGTCCAATGCTGAGAGGTGTGATCAGGTCCCCCTGTACTATCATATAGCAGATGTCTCTTCCAACACTTTGAAATGAGCTCTGTGGAGACAGACATCCTCCTCCTCTCTTTATCTCTGCTGGTGACTCTCCTTGTGTCAACTCGCTTCAGTGGTTGGTGGACTATCTGCGTGGTGGTTGTGACATCTGGCCACCTTCATGGCAGCCATGATTATCGTGGTGGCTGTGGTGGGTCACCCACACAGAGGGGATGTTTCTGGCCTCTTCCGTGGTGCTGGCATCGTGCCTGATTGTAAAAAGTGCTGATCCCCGGTTCCATGCCGCAGGTCCCTGAGTGGTTCCTTAGGTTCTGGCCTGGTGTGCCTGATTGTGGGAGGGGATCCAGTCCCCATCTACTTACCCTGGGTTCCTAGGTATGCCCTGAGGCACTGGCATAGTGTGCCTGGTTGTGGGATGGGGGAGGGTGCCCCGGTCCCATTCTTCATGTCTTACGTCTGTGGTTGGTCCCTGAAGTGATGGCACAGGGTGCCTGGTTGTGGTATGGGTGTCCAGTCCCTTTCTCCATGCCCCAGGTCCCAAGGCAGGCCCCAAGGTGCTCACAGAGTGTGCCTTGTTGTGGGAGGGGGTCTGGTCCCTGGCTCTGTAAGATTTGGGATGAATCCCAACCTCACATAGAACGGGAAGACTTGCCTCGAAGAGACCACAAGACCACGAGCACTGCAATTAGCAAGAGGTTTATTATTTCCAATGCGTTGGGTTCTCACCGCCAATCTGGGGTGACACCCCGTTAGGCTTTTTAGCTGTCTTTTATACATTTTTTAGGGGCAACTTTTCTGGCAGCCAGGAGACAAAGCCATAAGCAGTGCTTATTGGCTAACTTAAGTGACCCTAAAGCTCATCGGTTGGCACCCATCCGTCTCTAGGTGATTTCCCTTCTGACTTCTTTACTGGTAAACACTTGGCCATCTGCTGGTTTGACTTAGCTATGTAGAGACATAAAATCAGCTAAGTACTTCTGTACCTCATAGCTCTGTGGTTACAAGCCTGTGCCTGTGTTAGCAAGAAAACCACAGGCTGTCGGCTCTGAGCTCTTCCTGTGTAGGAGAGAAGTAGACTAACTCTCAGAGACCCCTCCTCAAGCAACCACACTTCTTGCCCCACTTACCCAGGTGTGATAAGACCCCTACCCAGAGGTTCCTTAGAGAACATGCTTATGTGGAAAGTTTTATGCTTTACCCGCAACCTACATCTTTCAGCTCTTGCAAGGTAGCAGAACATCCTGTGTGTCTAGCTGGCCCAGGGGAGGGGGAGCAAGGTGTGTCTTGCTGTAACAGCTTTTAAGATGGCTTCACTGTTGTTAAGTTAGAGCAAGCCTGTTTACAAAAGCAGATAGTGCAGGTTAGAAATTTTCAGCTCCATACCCTGGGTCCCCAGCCCGGCTCAAGGTGCTGGCATGGAGTTCCTGGTGGTGGGATTCGGAGTCTGGCCCCCTTGTCCATGCCCCAGGTACCAGGGCAGGCCTGAGGCACTGGCATGGTGTACCTGGTTGTGGGAGGGTGGTCTGGTACCATTTTCCATGCTCCAGTCCCCAGGTGGGCCCCAAGACTTTGGAACGGTGTGCCTGTTTGTGGGAGGGTTGTCCAATCCCCTTCTACATTCCCTGGGTCCCTGGTCAGGACCCAAGGAACTGGCAATGTCTGCCTGGTTGTGGGAGGGAGCTTTGGTCCCCTTCTCCATGCCTCAGGCCCCTGGTTGGCCGTGATGTGCTGTTCCAGCATGCCTCATTGTGGGAGGATGGGTCCAGTCCCACCTCATTATCCTGGGTCTAAGGGAAGGCCCTGAGGTGCTGGCATGGTGAGCCTGGTTATGGGAGGGGGTCCGGTCGCCTTCCCCATGCCCCAGGTCCCCTGACAGGCCCTGTGTGCCTGGTTGTGGGAGGGGGTTCCAGTCCCCTTCTCCATGCATTGGGTCCCCAGGTGGGCTCCAAGGTGCTAGCATGGTGTGCCTAGTTGTGAGAAGAGGGTCTGTTCCCTGGCTGCTAGCCCCGGTGCATGGGCAGGCCCCTAGGCATTGGTGGTGTGCCTGTATATGGGAGTGGTGTCTGGTCCTTTGCTCCAATCCTTGGGTTCCTGGTTGTGGCCCCAAAGTGCTGGCAGTGTGAATGGTTGTGGGCAGGGGACCTGCCTGTGGCTCCAAACCTCATGTCTCCTCATGGACCCCAAGGCATTTATGGTGTGTCTGGGCTGGAACTAAGTTTTTGTCCTTTGCTTGCTTCTAACCAGGGGGAACTTCCTGTGGGAACCAGTACTAGAGCTGTGTGGTTGAGGTAAACTGCTGCTTTGCTGCTTTTTCCCTAGGGAAGGCTTTTGTGCAGTTCGAAGTTTAATGGTTGACCTTATGGCTACTTCTGGCTCTCCAGATACTAGGTGCACCTGGGCTGTGTAGAAACTCTGATCTGGGCCTGAGTTTTTTCATTGAACTCCACCCCGTGCAATTCTGCATTCCCAACCAGTCTCCTCTGAGTGGCCCTGTGCTGATTGGGGGACAGGGCAGACAGGCTGACCTTGCTGTGTCACAGTGTTACTTACAGTGGGCCTGTATCCCCTACTGCCTGTGCTCCAAACACTTTCCATGGGACAGGCTGTGTGCCAGTCCCTTGTGATGACTCACCGGCCTCTGAGTGACTCCATTTTTTCAGTTGTTCTGGGTCCTCACTCCTGTGTGGGTCCACGGGAACCCTGTTAGTGGTCTTGCTGTCCTGGGGTCCATCAAAATCCTCTTCTCCTCTTCTACCTCCAAGTAATTCCATTTAAAGGGCACAGCTGTGGCTTCTGCCAGCTCCTGCTCCATGAGCTCCAGCATTAAAGCAGCCATGGCCAAGAACGTTGAAAGCAGTTTTTTTTTCTTTCACTCTTCATGGTTTCTCCCACCTTCATGAGTTCCATAGGTCACTCCTCCTCTTCACCTGAGCTCCAGCAGCCCCAGCTTGGCTGATGTTACATTTTTATAGTTCTAAATTCTTTGATTTGTGGGAGAGAGTGATGCTGGGGACCATCTATTCCAGCATCTTGACCGGAAGTCCTTGTGTGTTTGTTTTTAATTGTTTATATTTCTCTGTCAAGTTTCTTACTTTGTTCCTGGATTGCTTTACAAATTTTAGTTAAGTTTTTATCCATATTTTCTAGTGATTTTCTGAACTTTGTTAAGAGAATTGTTCTGAATTCTTTCAGACATTTTGTACCTCTTCAATTCTTCTGGGTACATTGCTGGAGCTTTCTCGGTCTTCCTGGTGTCATATTTCTCTATTCTTTCACAATCCTTGTGCCTTTATGTTGATGCCTGCACATTAGATGAGACAGCCACATGTCTCAGATTTTGCAAGTGTTCTTTGGTGGTGTTAGACCTTTATTACTTAACATTGCAACTTTCTCTCTGGCCTGCACTTGCTTTTTCTTTCTGAGGAGGACTTACAATGGCACTTAAATACTGCACCAGAACTACATCACTGTCCTGCTATTGTTTCCTGCTCTGGGGAAGACTTATTGTGAGTACTGAAACCTAAACAATGCACTGGAACTAAATTGCTGCCTTGCCATTGATTCTTAGTCTGGGGAAGACTTATTACAAGCCCTGGAACTTAATCACTGACCTTTTAATCACTTCCTGCTCAAGGGAAGAATTTACAGGAGCTCCTTGGCTCTGTCAGAAATCTGACTAGGGACTGTGTTCTTCCCATGGTTTGTACACCTTCCCATGGTTTGTACTGTGTTCTTCCCATGGTTTGTACACCCTGCAGTGCTATGGCACCAACCGTTCTCCTCGTTGTGGAGCCCTGTGCTAAGTTAAATGCAGAGCAGCTGCCAAAACTCCCTGCCAAATTACTCCTGGTGGTCCAGCCCTTCTGACACATGAAATACTTCCAATGGGGCAGGACCTGAGTGAACTTCTGGAAAAGAACTCTTGACAAGTTGGTAGATTGAATACATACCTCTAATTCCCTCATTTATCCTCAGAAATTGTAGGTCCAGGAAAATCTTGTGAATGGCATTATGGTGGTTTAGGGGAGAGGGTGAATGGTCTAAAATTACTGTTCCTTTTACTGGTTGTGTCTTTTCTCCCTCCCACGAGCCCAGAGTGGTTCCCGCTTTCTCCTCAAGTAGTGCTGAATTCAGGATGGCCACCGTGTCTTTGAATAGTTGCCCCTTGTAACTTTGTTGGGGAGAGTGATGCCAGGGAATCTTTATTTTGCCATCTAGCTGATGTCAGAACCTTGCTGTCATTTTCTAATGCAATAATAGTTACTCCTGTGTTGCAGATGAGAAAGATATGAAGAAGGTGGAGTGACTGGTATGGAATTATCCAGCTAGGTAGTGGCAGAGCTAGTGTGTTTCACCCAAATGTTTGTGCTCTTGCCTATGTATCAGACAGAAAATTGAGAAATAGAGAAAGAAGGCAAAGCAAATTTTTGTTGTAGGTGAATTTTATAAAGGGTGCTTATGTTATACTTGATACTGACCTTCCCCAAATGCACACGTACTAATCCCTGGGCCCTGGGAATGTTACTTTATTGGTCAAGAACATTGTGGTGATGCAATATAGTTAAGAATTTTGAGCTGGGGTGATTAGTCTGTGTTATCTGGGTGGACTCAAAGTAATCACCAGAATCCTTATGAGTAAAACAGAGAAGAAGGAGTATCAGGGTCAGAATAATACAACATGAGAAACACTTCACTGGCTATAACAGGCTTGGAAGATGCGTATAAAGACAAAATTACAACAAATTTATTTAGTTTTGTAAGGCTGGAACAAGGAAATAGAATAATAATTAAAAACTGATTGGTTAAGCTCAGATTACTTTTTTGTAAGGGTTAAAGCACAGGAAACGTTCTTATTAATGTGAGTCAGATAGACTGGAATCTTTTCTTTCTAGGAAATTCTTCCCTGTTTGGGGATTTATCTACCACCTTTCAGTATGATTAAGTAGCATTTAACATGAGGATCTCCATTTTATTTTGGTCTGGTTGTTGGGATCTAGTGCAGATGTTCAGTTCAAAACAATGGCCTCTCAAAAGTTTTATTGAACAATTCCTAAATTTTGTTCATTGAGACATTGCTGCTACTCTCAGTTACCATCATTTCGTGTTTCTGGTATGAACACATTTATTCATGATAAATTCATTATCATGCATTTCTTTGAGTTTTTGTTTTTACAGGCAAAGAGAGACCCTTTGATTTTTGATGGATGGCTGCATGCAAATATTTAAAACTTTTGCAAGAATACAGTGTACCAGGGAAACTAAGACTATCAGGGAGATAATACAAAGAGCTTGAATTATGCTTTTTCACCAGAGTTGCTGTAAACAAAATCATCTACAATAGGATAGATTAAAGAAGGATCTATGGGAGGAGTAGGGGTCTACCCGTTAATTTTTCAAGTGAGCCTCTACAATACTCAATGTATTTATCTGCTTGCAACAGAAGTATTAGCAACTGCACAGATGCCTCCCTGTTCAGCTAGTAGGTAGCAATTCTGTTATCTACTATTTAATTGCTGGCTTAAATTAAAATGGAGTGAGAACAAGTAGGTCTAACTTTATAAAAGGGATTGCTACTACAATTCAAGTAAACACTTGCATTAAGGATGTTGATAACGTTACCCACTAGGCAGACTAAAAAAATCCCTTAGGTCATGTAAAGATTTGGGTTTGACATGAAAGATCTAATACTCCATCGAGTTACCCAGAGAAGTTCACGATTGTTAAATTCTAATTACAGCATTATCCTACCAAGTGAAAGAGGTAGGCATAAGCAAGAAAAAATTAAGAGTACAAGAGAATCATTATGATGGGAAGCTTGTTCTGATATCTTCGGGAAATTTTCAACCCACAGCATGAAGTCATCAACTTCCTGTCCTGGTTCATGGTTTGAATGTCTCTAGCTATGGTGTCAGGCATTTTGGGTAACTATCTGAGTGGCCCACACATCAGTCATGAGGGATATTTCTTGAAATTTACATTGAGTTATCTAGCTTCAGTTTACAGTGCTTCAGGAACAGAACAGTTCTTATTCTTAGTGATAATATGGGAGAAAATTGCATGGGAGGAATCTACAGACATTCAGGATCCAGTCCAGTATCCAGCAAGATAAATAAGAACTCAAAAACAATGAACACGACTACAATGCAGTAACAGGTCTACTACAGTTTTCATTCTGAAATATGCTTATTCTCTCTACACTCACCCCTCCCCTATTTCTACCAGATACAATTAAGACCAATTTGTTTGCAAAATAAATTTGATCTCATTAAACTGGCCTAATTATTTACATAAGTGCGTTAAGAATAGAAATTGGTTGTGTAGGCTCTTTTAAAATTTTCTTTGCTGAAACCCTTGATAAGAAACCTCACAAAGCTAGGAAACCAAAGCAAGGCAGAGTTTAAATTTCACATGTAGAACCTATATATTTATCCTAAGTAATTCTCAAATATGGTGTCCACATGTAGAACCTATATATTTATCCTAAGTAATTCTCAAATATGGTGTCCAAGGTAAAGTGTTGGTAATATAATCAATATTTCCAATTGTATCCTGTTATAAAAAGAAGAGATTCTTGTTGAACTTTTGCAAACAAATATATTACCATAAAAATAAGAGTATGTAAAAATATTTTATGAATTCTGGAGGGAATAGATAGGGAGGAAAATAAATGTTCCCATTTTTGTTCACAAAAGTAAACTTTACCAAATTTCTGTAAGCTATAGGTAGCTCAAAGGAAAAAAAAATGATTTTCTTAAATCTGTAAAATGAAATTTAAATAAAGGCAGCAACATTTCAAATAAAAAGTCAGAAAAACAATGTACTTTTTGTTCATTTAGTCGCATGTAATTAATTTTTGTTCTACTTGTTCTTTGTTAGCAGTTTCATGAAGCTGTAAGTTTCTTCATTAAGTTCTGGAAATTCTCATCCAGTGCCATATGGTCTTAATGTTATCAAAAACCCATAATCAAGAGTACTTACCAGAGTCTTTTCAGTAAATCTCTTTGAGGAAGAGGAAGCAGTTTTGGACTGTAGCTGATTGTAAATGCTTTTAGAGAGGAATGAAAACAACTCTCTGTGAGTGGGAAAGACTTCAAATGGCTTTGGTTAAAAATCTGATGAGAGTTTACTATGGTAATGATGCAACTCACAAGGAAATTTAATCATTTCTGTGGCATAAAACATTATGACTGATATCATATTGGATTTCTAGGAATCTCATACATTTTTTTAAACACTCCTATGAATAACATTCCCATAAATATTACTGGAAGAAGTTTTAGTATCACTTATTATTTGACAACATATCAAATAAGCCTAACTGGTTTAATATCTCCCTTTTTCAAGGTGAGAGACACATCCTTTGAGGCTTTTCAGAGGCCCAAGTGGAAAATCTCAAAGTTAAGTCACAGTCAAAAAGACTTAAATTAGAATTTGGTTTTGGTCAAAACCAAATCTCATGTCACTGTGAAATAAGTCATTCATTTAACCAGGGTGATTATTAGCACTTGAAAAGTCAAATACAGAAAGTTACATAGTTGAAGATAATCCTTTCCTCTTAGAGAGGAAGGACTCCATTTTTTAAGCCATCATAAACCTACTACTAAAGACAACATCAAGCACAGGGAATCATCATGCTAAAACACACAATCTTTGTTTCTTAGGCTAAAGACCTAAAAGATAAAGAAAATCCTTTCACCATTTCCTGTTAAGAACAGACCAATACTTCAAGGAAACATTGTTCTTTAACACAGGGGATCAACTACTAGTTTTTCAGTGGACTTTTGATATTAATGCTTAGTATTTAGAAAAACTTAGAAATAATTTTCTTCTACTTTTAGCCAGATTGATCTCACATAACGTTTCTTTTATAAGATTCATCCTCCACAAATCTTCTACAAACTTCTTATAAAGGTACTTCAAAAAGTTGTGGAAAAGTAGAATTAAAAGGTCATATGAATCTTTACATGAACTTTTTAAAGACCTGCATTAGTCCATTTCTGTTGTTTATAACAAAATACCTGGAACTGGGTAATTTCTAAGAAAATGAAATTTATTGTTTACAGTTTTGGAAGCTGGGAAACTTTGGAGTCCAGGGAACATATCTGGTAGTGATGACAGTGACCCACAGGTCTCACATGACAGAAAATGGCAGAACAGAGAGACAGACTTGTCGTGTGCTCTTTTAAAACACCCGGGAACACACCCCTGACCACCATTATAAATCCTTTCACAACAGCATGCTGCTATAATCTAATCACCACTTCCAAGCCCCACCTGTCAGTAGCCATAATAGGATTTCCCACCTTCCACAGTTACCATGGAGATGTAATCTTCAGTGATGTTTGTGGTGAAAGGAATAAAATTCAGCACCAGTTAAAGGATGAGACACAAACACAAGGCAGCTCACCGGAGAAGGTTTTTTATTCAGTGAGCACATCTGGTTTTATAGGGTTAGAAGAGAGCTGATAGGTTTGGTGAGGACACGGGGCATTTGGAGATTGGATGGATTGTGTTGCTAAGGGCCAGGAGCAGGGAGCCTGTGCTGATTGGACTGTGATTCACACCGGCAGGAAGGTATTGTGGCACCGGTGGGAAGGAAAAGGCAGAAGAGAAGGGTAGCCAGCACCATGATGGGGCATGACCGAAAGGGTTCTCATACGACCTAATGTTCCTCCCTTTTTGTTTTGTTAGGAAAAGGGCGACGTTTCTCTTTCTGGCTACTTCCTGCTGGTAGGGGGCGTCGTTTGGGAAGGGGTTGGAGTATCAGGGAGGAATATGGTTAGGAGACCCCATAATATGGTGGAATATAAAAGAACCTCCTGGGGGGTGAAATGGATGAAAGTTCCCTGCAGCCATAAGT
>NW_007731068.1:31897-35248 GCF_000696425.1 Galeopterus variegatus | reverse complement strand
GCATATACAAGATAAAAAAAAAAAAAAAAGGCATACCAGAAGGATTACAGAGAGGGGGCCGAGGATGGGCCAAACCCAGGTTAGGAGAGGGTTGGACATTAGAGAGGAGAATGGGCTGGAGTCGGGTGGGGCACGCAGGCTGGTAGCTAATTCAGTGAGTTTAATGATGTCATTTTCTTCCACACCTGATTCGTTAATATAATAACAACATTCTTCTCTTAGGAAGAGGCAGGTGCCACCTTTTTCTGCTGTGAGCAGATCAAGGGCTCTCCTGTTCTGGAGGGTCACTTGAGCCAAAGAAGTTATTTGTTTTTGTAGGGAGGTTAGATATTCTGCCGTGGATGTGAGAGCCCTTTCTAACCTGGATTTAATATCTTCGACAGCTCACAGAGAGTGGCCCAGGGCTCCTCCCGAGAGGCCAGCACTGGCGATGGAAATGGTTAAAGACATACCAACCAAGATAGGGAGGACAGCCGCTCTTTTCTCTTGGTCTGGGGGATTAAGAAGGTGAAACATTTCTGAGCTGTGTATAGGGTGAGCTGGGGAACAGCAGTTACGAGATGGCAAGGAGAAGTTATATTGGGGAGGAAAGTGGTGATAAGTATTCCATTGCACCAAAAAAATGTCCCAGGCAATGCATAAGTGGTATTTGTGAGGTTAAGACTGTATTGGCAAAAGGGGTCATTGAAAGATTTGGAAATAGTGGGGCCACAAAGGCATGTTCTAGCGAGGAGGGTGTGGTTGCTATCCTCAGGCTCCCACAAAGGAACATTGGGTAGGGGTGAAGAGGGCAGTGGGGCCTGGGAAGGGTTTGGACGAAGGAGTGAGTCGGTGTTGTTGACTGGGACAGCGGCAAGCAGGGGGCGAGCCAAGGAGTCGCACAAAAAGCAATCTCCAGGGAAATGGATGGAACAGTCTGGTTTAAAACAGACAGGGTATCGGAGATGATCTGTAACCAAGTATATATACGGGAGCCCGAGGCATGAAGGGAAGGGGCATTTTCTAAAGAGGATATGATGTTCTGTTCATGATGTTTTATGTCTGTAGAGACAAGAGATATAGGGTCGTGAAAAGGAACATAGTCACGGGATATTTCAAAAGTTCCGCAGGGGTGTGAAGCATAGCCATTACAGTAAACAGAAGCAAGGACCCTGGTAGCCCATTGGCTCTCCCATGGGTCCTGGATGGTTAAACAACACTGTCGTTTGCCATCACACTGAAAGTCTCCTACCAGGAGGCTGTCCCATGTACCCTAACCTCCAGTGGATCTTACATGACCAATACGGACAGCCGGCATAGGTGTCAGGCCACCAGCGGCAGTAATCGCGGGTCTGATCAAAGAGGAAGCAAAGGTAAGGGCGGTTGGCTTGTTTAACTAACTTGGAATTGGAAAGGGTGATAGTGACAGCCTCGGAGCAACCTTTGATGGAGCAGTCCGCAGTAGCGGCCAAATGGGTGACTTTGGTGTGTTTTGTGTGTATGACTCTCTCACCTTAAATCTCCATACGTAAGACGGAGAAGAAGAGGAACTTTGAGGAAGTATAAAGAGAAAGAGGAGGAGGATGTTAAAAGTGTTAAGAATACTAAGAGGGAGCATCCTTGTGGTTGAGGAGAGAGGGGCAGGAATGCGGGAAAATCGCAATTTCAGGGGATTAGATGGGTCCGGAGTACAAGAATAAGAGGGAGAAGGAGTAGATGGAGGGGGGCCTCGGGACTCTTCTGAGATATCCTGGAGGCCGGTGGGGACGAAGTTCCGGGTGTCTGGTTTTAATCTAGAAATGTGAATCCAGGGAGTAAAACGGTTACCAGGTAAAGAGAGTTTGGCGGCTGTAGGGGTGCAAAGAATAACTGGGTAGGGGCGCTCCCACTTGGGTCTGAGAGGTCCTTTTTCTTCTGGGGAGTTGTAATATACTAGTTGTCCAGGGTGGAGAGGCAAGAAGTTTTTAAAGGAAGCAGGGTCAGGAAGAAGCCAATCTTGAAATTTCCAAAGTTCAGAGCGGAGATGGAAAAGGAGAGGTAAATTGAGGTCTGGCGGTATTGCCAATCTTGAAATTTCCAAAGTTCAGAGCACAGTTGGAAAAGGAGAGGTAAATTGAGGTCTGGCGGTATTGGACCCTGTGAGGGAGTGAGCCCTGGAGGTAAGAGGGGACGCCTGTAAATTATTTCAAAAGGAGACAACAGAGAGGGATTTTTTGGAAGAGCCTTTATCCTGAGTAAGCAAACGGGAGTAGCTGAACCCAGTCCAGGTGTAGTTCTAAGGAAAATTTTGTTAAAATATTTTTAAGAGTTCTGTTGGATCTCTCTACCTTTCTGGAAGCCTGGGGACAATAGGGACAGTGTAAGTGCCACTGAAAAGAAAGAGCTTGGGAAACTTTCTAGGTAATCTGAGAGATAAACTCAGGACCATTGTCTGACTGTAATGAAGTGGGCATTCCAAACCTAGGCATAATCTGAGAGAGAAGGATGGACGCCACTGTAATAGCCCTTTTATTAGATGTGGGGAAGGCCTCTACCCATCCAGAGAAGGTGTCTACAAACACTAGGAGATATCTGGTGCGTCGTGCGGGCGGCATGTTAGTGACATCCACCTGCCAACCAGCAGCAGGTGTGTGACTTCTGGCCTGGTGGGAGGGGAAAGGTTTAGGTTTTAAAGGAGTGTTGGGGTTAGTGCGCTGGCAGACTTTACAAGTAAGGGAAATTTCCTGTAGGAGGGCTTTATCTAAAGGGGTGAGCGTAAAGAAAGTTTGTAAAAAGATTGTTAAAGTTTGGGGGCTAGTGGAAGAGAGCATGTAGAAGCTGGAACAGGGCCGTATTGTCTGAGGGGGGTATGTCAGTGAGGGTGGCTAAAAGGTGAGCAGGTTTATGTTCAGGATTCATGGCTGCTGTTCGTGCAGCCACGTTGGCCCTGGAATTGCCCTGTGTGATAGGGGAGTTGTCTTTCTGATGAGACTTGCAGTGAACTACCCCTAGCTGGACGGGCAGACGAGAGGCCTCTATAAGTTTGGTGATAAGGGATGAATTACTGATTGAGTTTCCTTTTGTGGTGAGTAGGCCCCGTTCCCTGCACACAGCAGCATGGGACAACAGGATGTGGAAAACATATTTGGAGTCAATGTAAAGCGTGAGGGATTTACCATGGGCTAAAATACAGGCTCTTGTAACTGCTATAAGCTCAGCCTGTTGGTTGGTAGTGCCTGGGGGTAGGGGTTTGGCTTCTATGATATCAGTGAGAGAGGTTATGGCATATCCTGCATAATGGGCAGAGTCCTGTCTGAAAGAACTACCATCCATAAACCAAATGTAATCGGGATGAGAGAGAGGTCCTTCTGAAACAGAGGAGTGACAGGGCAG